>NW_012123820.1:5585101-5594297 GCF_000951035.1 Colobus angolensis palliatus | reverse complement strand
TTACACATAATATGTAATTATGTATTAACATTACACATAATATATAATTATGCATTATATAATACACATAATATATAATTATATATAATTTGAAGGAGGGGAATGTTATCTTTCTCTGTTTCTATAAGAGATAAATACGGTGGATATTTTTCTATTGGTAATGATTGAGTTCACCTTTTTCATAGATATTTTCTTTCTCTTCTGAGTAATTCAAATAAAATCTGGCCCTTGTGAAACCTGGGAAATCTCGTCTGTTGAAATACAAGGCCCTTGTGAAACTTGGGAAATCTCGTCTGTTGAAATACAAGGTTAAACACATTCCAAGAGATCTGTTCAAACTAAAATTATTTTTTATTCTTTGAGGTGCTTGAGAAAAAGACTACATTATTTATGAGAAAATGTGCTTTATCTTGGAAATTGTGTTCAAACATTAGCTTACTGTTTTGTAAAATAAATGCTTATGAAGCTAACACTGTTGCAGGATTCAGGAGGATGAGAGACCTCAGGTCAAAACAGGAGAATCTTTATTGAGTGCACTCAGACCCAGCTGACTCACATCCAAAAGACCAGGCCCAGAACAACGACAGCACCTGACTTTTACACACATTTCACATAACGCGATAGGCTAGCTTGAAGCAAGCTTACAGTGGCATGAAAGGAGGGATCCAGAGGCAGGACAAAGACAGGATTGCATATAACCGTTGCCAAGCAACCCAGATGTTTGTTATCTAGGTTTGTCTGGGCACAGGTTTATCCAGGCCTACTCAGGTTTTTCATGACCTTTGTTGTACTTCTTAAATAAAACAGAATACTTGAAGTCACTAGTTAAGAGAACAAGAATCTATAAACTCATTCCATAAAACAAAGGAAAATTTGCTTTTCTTCTCCCTATGTTGAAGGAGTGCTGAGAGAGTCTCCAGAGCACATTAGATAATATTATCAAGAAATTTCCTGGGTCTGGGCTGTGCCTGTTGCCGCCTCTGGGACAAATTAGCCTAAAGTAGGAAAACTGATTTCTCTTTCTTTTCAATTTTATTACTTTTTAAATTTCCTGCTTCATTCCCCCCTTTGAGGCCTTTTATAAAGGAAGTTTACTAGAAGACCTCAATATTACTTAATTTTGCATGAAGAGACAAGATTTCTTTTTTGAGCAAAGATTGATATATACACAAAGCCATTAGCTGAGTCTTAGTTTGTCTAGCTATGTTTTTAGCCAACTGTGCTAACAGATACTACAGTACTCGTTGGAACTGTGGATTATGGGAAAGAGTGAGCCTATGGATGTTATCCAGCAAACATTAAAATATAAAGATCTGACTCCTTTGTGGGAGAGAGTCTTTGGTCTGGTTTAAGAGACTTCCTTTCCTTGACCCAGTGCAAATCTTTTTTTTTTTTTTTTTTTGAGACAGAGTCTTGCTCTGTCGCCCAGGCTGGAGTGCAGTGGCCGGATCTCGGCTCACTGCAAGCTCCTTCTCCCGGGTTTACACCATTCTCCTGCCTCAGCCTCCCCAGTAGCTGGGACTACAGGTGCCCGCCACCTCGCCCGGCTAGTTTTTTTGTACTTTTTAGTAGAGACGGGGTTTCACCATGTTAGCCAGGATGGTCTCAATCTCCTGACCTCGTGATCCGCCCGTCTCGGCCTCCCAAAGTGCTGGGATTACAGGCTTGAGCCACCACACCTGGCCGTAAATCTTAAACCATGTCCTAGGTGAAAGCTTAGGGTTATAGCATACATAAGACTGGCTATTCATTGGGTCACAGACTAAATAGGTTGTTTGATTGTACATACACGTCTCCAGAGGGGTTTCTGTGTATTCATAGTATGTATGGTACCGTAAAGTCTTAACTACTGTGTTTCTTATTTACATAGTGTGCATGCACTGATGGCAACTATCTATGTGCTTTTCTTTTTGTATAGACTTAGGTACAAATAAAGCCAAGGCAAAAAGTAACATTCTTATACTAAATATGGACAGAAAGAGTTCTCCCTTGGGCAGAGAGATTGGCAATAATGATAGCATAGTAATAAAATACTAAGATAGTAATTAACATAAAATTTATATTCACATCTACTCATTTGATGATGACTCCTCAAGCTTCGGCCATGCGTAGACTAGTCAACTTCCGGTTGCATGACTAGAGCAGGGCTTACAGTTTTCCTCAAGCTTCTGCCGTGTGTAGACTGGCCAGCTTCTAGAGTGGCCAGAGCAGGGCTGCTGTTATTTCTACTGGTTACATGGTCTTGTCGCAGGATCAGCTGTGTTGGATGGTCTGGGTCTCATTGACTGATCCACTGATCCTGGGCCGCTGGTTTTAGCTGACTGTGGTGAATACAAGGCATGATACCTGAAACTTTAACAGCAGTGGGAGTAGGCAAGATTATAGAATGGGGCCTATCCTATATGAGTCCTAGAGTGGTTGGATTTTTTTTTTTAACTTAACTAAAGTTCCTAGGTTTGAAAGGGTGTATTGTGAGGGGAGGGTCTGTCAGACTTATAAGCATTTTTTCTATATCTAGCCATGCACTTTTTGCATGGCTATATTTAAAGACTGCATTTGCCTTTTTAAAGTTAGTTTTCTTAGTTTACAGAGATCACTTTTAATCTGACTTATGATGAGGGGTGGCTGGCCGAACAAAATCTCATAGGGCGAATACCTAGTTTGTTTGGTGGGGGTGCACCTGACTCGGAGGAGGACCATGGGCAAGACCTGATCTTACCTTAGATGAGTTTCTTGGCAAAATTTCTTCAGCAGCTGTTTGAGTGCCCGGTTCATGTACTCCACTTTACCTGAGCTCCGCGGCCTGTAGGCTGTATATAATTTCCACTTTATTTTTAATAGTTGAGTTAAGTTCTGAACTATTTCAGCCACAAATGTTGGTCCATTGTCTGATTCTAGAGTTAGAGGCAGTCCAAATCTGGGAATAATGGTTCTTAACAACACATTGGTCACCTCTAGTGCCTTCTCTGTCTAGGTGGGGAAGGCCTTGACCTATCCTGAAAAGGTACAAATGAACACCAACATGTATTGATAACGCCCCTCTTCAGGGCAATTCGGTGAAGTCCATAAACAGTTTTTCACAGGGCATGGCTCCTGTTTCCTGAACTCCCAGGGACTGAGTAGGCCCTTGTCATGGATTGTTCTGAACACAAGTTAAACACTGTTTGTTTATAAATGGCTTGGGTAACAGCAATGAGCCATGCCACATAGAAAATAATGCCCTAATAATGTCTTTAGTGTTTTTTTTTTAATGTGAGTTCCTTGGTGGAACTATTCTACAAATCTGGGGGCCACCATTTCAGGTATGGTTAGCCTCACATTGGAGATTTTTTACCATACTCCTTCAATGTAGTTTCTATTTTCCTGGGCAAACCAAGTCCTTTCATTTGTAGTGTAGCTTGGGATCTCTGGGAGGGGAATCTCTAGGAAGAGAGGCATAGCCAAGGCTTCTTCTTTACAAGGTGGAGTTGTCACGGCAGCCTGCTTTGCCTCTTTGTCTGCCTTTCTGTTTTATTTAGCCTTCGGTGTTCTTGCTTTTTGGTGCCCTTTGCAGTGCATTACTGCTACCTTTTTGGGGGGCCTATACAGCATTTAAGAGCTGTAGAATTTCTTCCTTGTACTTTATTTCTTTACTTCCAGCAGTTAAAAGTCTTTTTTTCTTCTTCTCCTTTTTAAATAGCCTCATGAACATGCAAAGTGGCAGAAGCATATTTCGAATCTGTTTAAATATTTGCCTTCTTGTCTTTTGCTAGCCAGAGAGCTCTTGTCAGAGCTATTAGCTCTGCTTTCTAAGCAGAAGTTCCTGTAGGCAAGGACTGTACCTCTACTACCAAGTTCAAAGTTACCACTGCATATCTAGCTCGGCGGACTTCCTTTAGTATGAAACTGCTTCCATTAGTAAAATATTCAATGTCCGGGTTCCTGAGGGGCTGATCTGTTAAATCTCTCCAGCTTGCGAGCACCTCATCTACCACATCCATACAGCAATAAAGGGGGCCTCTTGGCACTGACTTGATGAGGAAGGAGCAAGGTAGCTGGGTTTAGGGTATTCACAGTCTCTAAAGTCAGTTTATTAGCTTCCTGCCCCAGTAGGGCAGCGGCAGCTAGTGCTTTAAAACAAGGAGGTCATCCAAGTGCCACAGAATCTAATTGCCTGGATAAGTACGTCACTGGGTGATGCCATGACCTTATGGCTTGAGTTAGAACCTTTATAGCCTCCCTTTTACTTGTGGACATACAAGAAGAAAAGTTTAGTTAGTCAGATCTGGTAGTCCTAAAACTGGGGCCTGAGTCAAGGCTTTTTTTTTATTTCCCTAAAAGCCTTTTCCTGGTCGGCCTTCCAGAGGAGGGGCTCCTTCTTTCCTCCCCTTTGTGGCTTCGTATAATGGCTTAGCCATGAGCAAGAAATTTGGGATGGAAATGCGGCAGAACCTTGCTGCCTTTAGGAACTTTTTAATCTGACGCCTGGTGGTTGGAGTAGGAAGTGCACAAACAGCCTGCTTTTGTTCACTACTAAGCCATCTTTCTTCTTGGCTTACATAAAACCTTAAATACTGGACACTTTTAGAGCAGATTTGAGCCTTTTTTCCTGACACTTTATATCCTGCCTTTTACAGCAGGTGCAGGAGGTCTTGGGTTCCTCCTGGGTGCAGTAGCCCTTGGCTGGTGATTTTCTTATACCACAGCCCTGACCATTTTCCTTATTCTTTTGACATTCATCTTTTCAGTGTCCTTTCCTTTTGCACCGTGTACATTAATCTCTCCTTAGCCTCTGCAGGCTTTCAAATTCTTCTCCACAATAGCCTTTTCCACGAATGCGTTCATGCCCACGTCCAAGCCTCCTTGCAAAGTCAGCTTCTCTTCCCTTAAGGGCTGCTGCTAGCAAATTAGCCTTTCTTAAGCCTCTGATCAGCCTCCTTTTTTGCCTGCTGATCTCGGTTAATGTACACCTTGTTAGCCACTTTAATAAGCTGTGTAGTATTCACGTCTGCGGAGCTTCTAACTTCTGCGATTTTTGCCTGGTATCTCCTTGGGCTTGCCTTACAAACTCTGTATTCACCATGCACTGATTTGCAGCAGCCTCAGGGTTAAATGGAGTGTACAACCAAATTGCGTCACAAAGTCTTTATAAAACTGGCTGGTGCTTTTATCTCCACCCTGCAGCACCTCTGAGATTTTTTTCTATGTTGATTGCCTTTTTCTTCTACCATCCTTTATCCTTTCCAGAAGTGCTTCTCGCCATCTTTGCAGGCACTGAAGCTGGACTGCATCATCTGGGTCCTAGTGGGGGTCCACTTGTCCTCTTAAGAGGTGTAAGCATAACTTGGGCACGGACAGACCTGAGACAGCCTGCTCGATTTTTCGAGCATTTCACTTTAACTTCCTGGAGTTCTGATTTCTCCTTCTGGGGTGAGACTGGGAGCGTGTATCCGTTTGAACTTTAACTACTTAGGGGCAGTTAGACTTGGTAAAGGGGGGTAGATTGTCCCGCAATTCTTGCAAAACCAATTTTTTTTTTGCCTTTCCTGAGACTTTTCTTTTGTCTCCATAGCTGCCAGGGCAGCCGATCTTTACTTTCACTTTTGGCCTGGCAGCGCTACAAGCCCTTGTGACTTTCCTTTTAACTCTGTAGCTGCCGGCGCAGCTGATTTTTCTTGGCGTGAGCTGCGAGCATTCTGCAATAAACTGCTAGGCAGGGCTGCATCTATTTAGCCGTTAGTCAATATGAAGCCTTTGTCTGAATGTCCTGGCTGTCCTCCGACCCTAGTCACCACCTTAAAACACACGACCAATTTCTTTATCTACAGTGCCTTCGGTCAGCCAACCACACTAAAAGAGGGCTATTTTAATTCACAGAAAGTTTTTAGCATCTGAGGGGTTAACCTGACTCCTTAATCTCCTGGAAAGCCTTTTTTAAAGTTCTTTAGCATGCATTCCAAGGGGGTGAGTTTAGAGGATTTTCCTCCTATTTCCTCCCAGTAACCATACAGCACATTCACCCTTCCTTTTCTCCCTTCAAGACTCAGCACACTCCCTCCTCCTTTCCTTTTAGGCTGATTGGACCCAGTTGGTCCTATATGTTGCTCGGAGTATACAACTTCTACTAAGAGACCTGCAGCTCCCTGCATGTCACTCCTCACATTGGTTTCTCCCGGAACCGTCTCTTTTACACACTTTCACAAACTTCCCCTGCCCCAGGACTCCTCATCAGATGAAACTTAGCAGGAGGAGCCGCAGACAAAACCCCTCAGACACCAAGTTAAAGAAGGAAGACGTTTATTTGGCCAGGGGCATTGGCAAGACTCCTGTCTCAAGAGCCGAGCTGCCGGAGTAAGCAATTCCTGTCCCTCTTAAAGGCTCACAACTCTCAGGGGGTGCGTGTGAGAGGGTCGTGATTGATTGAGCAAGCAGGGGGTATGTGACTGGAGGCTGCATGTACCGGGAATTAGATCGGAACAAAACAAGATAGGGATTTTCACAGTGCATTTCTATACAATGTCTGTAATCTATAGATAGGAGAACCAATTAGGTCAGGGGTCAATCTTTAACTACCAGGCCCAGGGTGGAGCACCAGGCTGTCTGCCTGTGGATTTCATTTCTGCCTTTTAGTCTTTACTTCTTCTCTCTTTGGAGGCAGAAATTGGGCATAAGATGATATGAGGGGTGGTCTCCTCCCTTATTGCCCCCTTTTGAGACTCTCACTCATTTTATTAGTGGGAGGTCTCACTTTCATTTTCACTACCCATGTCTTCTTGCAAGACAGATTGATAGTAATTCATATAGTACACTTGTGCTGAAGCATTTTGGTGAACTAAGGTAGTGATGAAGCTTTTTATCATTCGAAGAAGTACAGGTAGCAAACAAGGGAGCAGTAAGTAGGTTCTTATTACTATTATAACTCTTATTATAAGGGTTTTAATCCTCCTAGTGCTGGGAACCATTTTCTAAACATGGCCCCAGGATCAAATCCATGCCACACTTGCACAGTCACATGTGCCAGTTTTGTCATATCTCTAACTATGTCTTCAACTACTTGCCCTTGATTATCTATGTGTAGACAGCAATTAGTAAGGTTAAATTTCCTACAGACCTCTCCTTCAGCTGCTAGCAAGTAGTCGAGAGTCAATCTATTTTGATAGACAGCATTTCTCATCTGAGTTTCTTGCCGGGCCAGAATAGTCAAGCCTCTGCCGGTTTTATAGTGATTATTTTTAAGATGGCTTGCAACCATATGATTCGGTTGATCATGTAAATGGGGGTCTGGTATCCCCACGAGCCATCTTGCACCTAAGAAGCAGGCCTATAATATTGTATGATTCTCTCAGAGGGCCATTTATCATTTTTTCAATTTCTTACAGCTATGCTTCTCCTTTCACGGGAAGCATAGACAAGGAAGCCCAGGAGTTCACCTGTTTTTATGGGCAGTAGGAAGAAAGATGGTTTAATAGTGCCAATAACACAACTACCTGCCCACTGGTCAGGTACTTTGGTGTAAGCTCTATGACCACATATCCAGTATAATCCAGTGGGGGCTGTCCAGTTCCAGTGGGACTCCAGGTAGGTCCACATGGTTTGCAACTTTGGGAATTTACTAAATGGATTTCTCTCTGTGTGATTTGAACTCCACCACGTGACTGTTTTTGTGGTACCATTATACAGTTTTTGTCTCAGACAACTAAGTCATCCTATAGGGTAAGTGAATTCTTTTCCTTCTCTAGCTATGCAATGTTGTCCAATAATTGAGGCTTTTAGGACATAGAAACTATCAGGGTGATTCTTTTGAGCAAGGAATTCATCAGGAACTGGGTCTGTAGGTACTAATTCTTGGGCTTCCTATGGCCATTGATCTCTTGTTACAGTTCCTCCACATACATAACATGAAGTGACATTGAGAGACTGTGCTACACGCTCGGCTAATTGCAAAAACAAATTTCTTGTTTTTCCTGGAATTTCTGGTACTGGCACTTTTAGTTTATCATGAAAAATTTGAAATACTGGCTCAGGAGAGCATTTATAAACTTTTTCTCAAACCATGATATTTACTTGAAGATTCAGTCTAGCTCCCTCAATTTTTAGGGTTACACATTCCCTTTTTTTTCCAGTGAGGATCAAGGAGATTGGTTATTACTGGCTCTAAGGGGTTACATTGTCCCTCAGTACAGGAAGGGCCATTTTTTCCTTTCTGAAGGTGGACTGGATCCTTTTCATTTTTTATTTTTTTAACGTGCAGATGGAATATTTGATCCATTTTAACCAGGCATTTGCATCTTGGTGTCCTGTCTTAATTGCTAAAGTTTGTTTTAAGTGTTTAACTTCTATGATCCCCTAGTAAAATGAATGTATGGTTTGAGGGAAATTACAAAAACCTGCTGGGGCAGTCCATCTTGTTTTTCAGTGGTCCACAGAACATTGGACCAACTATGACGTGAAAGCTCTACATCAGGAGGCAAGAGTCCTGGTTGGCACTGGGGTCTTTATCGAAATCTCCCTGGATTAAATGGTCCTAGTTTACTAATGCCTAGTCTGAGGAGAGTCAGGAGGGACAGAAGTACTTTTCTGAAGCAGAGAGCTGTCTTTGACTTGGCAAGTCCCCACAGGGTATAACAAGGCAGGCATTAAATGCAATAGTTTGAGGTGAAATTGACTTGGTTATATTAATAACTAGATGGTCAGCAATAGAACGAGGAAAGAAGAAAGAGTAATAGAATAGATTAAAAGAGTTAAATTTTTCTTAGCTTTAGTTTGGTAGGGTTTTCCCCTGAGACTATGGCCCACCACTCTGGAGGGGGTGGCACTTTCTTGACTCCGTTGTGATGAGTCCATCCTTTTTTTTTTTTTTTTTTTTTTTTTTTGCTGTACGAATGGCAGTCTCAGTGGTTAGCAGCACAAGGTAGGGGCCTTCCCAGGCTGGCTCGACTTTTTCTTCTTTCCACCCTTTGATGAGAACGTGATCTTCAGGCTGGTGCTGGTTTACCAGAAATTCTAGGGGTGGTACATGTGCTAAAAGACTTTTAGCTGGTCTTTTGTTTTGTTTTGTTTTGTTTTTTTCAAGAAAGGAGAGTGGAAGATAAACCAAGTATATAATTTTTAAGAAACTGACTTTTTGTTTTAAATGTGGGGACCTTGGCAGTGGACTTTATAGTCCTTAGTGCCTTTTTACTGAGAAATTTCCTTTAGCACCTATTTTTATTAGTTT
>NW_012123820.1:5581057-5584370 GCF_000951035.1 Colobus angolensis palliatus | reverse complement strand
AAAATGTACATTCTTATGCCTCCTTATAATCCTTTTACCAAAGGTATATTTTACTTTTCATATACACCTTGCACATAAACTTTTTTTTTTAATAGTTTTACATTCAGGAGACCTAGTTACTTTTAAATTATACAACATTTTTTGCACAAATTCTTTTTTTAACACACTTTTTTTATAACTTTTTTTTTCTTTCACGACTTTTACAGGGAATTTTTTGACATGCCTTAATTTTCTGACTTATTACAAACATTTCTTTCTTTAAACAACCAGTTAATTTATTTCAGGACAAGAATTTACCATATAACACTCTTTTTATATCAGTTCGCCCCCTCCTTTTTTTATCTCTTTGACATTCCGCCCCCCCCCACTTTTTTTTTCTTAACTACTTGTGTATCTCTCTCTTTCTTTCTCTCTTTGACTTTCCTTTCACCTCTGTCTCTTCCTCTCTCTCTGCTTCTCTCTTTCTCTCTCTCTCTCTCCTTGATTCCCTCTTTGTGTCTTCCTCTCCATCTCTTCCTCTCTCTCTCTTTGCCCCTTTTCCTCTCTGTCTCCTTTCTCTCTCTCTGCTGGTCTTTCCTTGCCTCTGCCAGTCGCTTATGTTGCTGTTCTCTCAACCACTGTGTGTTGGGGGCAGGGGGTCTAAAACCAGCTGTAACCAAGTGTCTATGTACAAGAACTGGTCTGGGTTCCCTGGGTTACATGTTACCTTGTGCCATACCTTTGAAACAAGGGACCTGTCCAGGCTTCCTTCTAATGGCCAACCTACTTCTAAAGCTGGCCAGTCTATCTTACACAAAGTTTTAAGTTTTCCTGGTGTCATGGTACTCCATAGACTCCCTTAAATTCTTTTTTGAAATTTTTCAACGTAGTGCCTAGTAGGGTGGACTTATTTGTGCCTGACCTACGCTTCTTCAAGACAAAACACCACGCTCACACCACACGCACACCACAAAACAAAGAACAGGTAAAAAGGGCACACACACGCTTTTGCAGTTTGCACCAAACCACAATCAAAACCAGAATCAGAGTATCCAGAAATCCAAGCCAGGTCAAATCCAAAACCAAAGTATCAAGCAACCAAGTCAAAAACAAAAACGAAAGTGCCAGTACAGGCACACCGTGGGTGATCAGGCCACGCTTCCACTCAAATGGAGTAGGCAAGTTCCCAAGACCAATCCTGTCAAGCAATTCAAACCAAGTCAAAACCAAAACCAAAGTGCCAATAAAGGCACACTGTGGGTGATCAGCTCATGCTTCCACTCAAATGGAGTGGGCAAGTTCCCAAGATTGGTCCTGTCAAGCAATTCAAACCAAGTCAAAACCAAAACCTAAGTGCAGATAAAGGCATGCTTCCACTCAAACGGAGTGGGCAAGTTCCCAAGACCGGTCTTGTCAAGAAATTCAAACCAAGTCAAACCCAAAACCAAAACCAAAGTGCCAATAAAAGCATGCTGTGGGTGATCAGGCCACACTTCCTCTCAAACGGAGTGGGCAAATTTCAAACACTAGTCCTACCAATCTTTAGATGTCCAGACTCCAAGTGCCTGTTTCTTCCCGGTGTTCGGCCACTGTGTTGATCCTCCATGGGGGCCTGCCACACACTGCTGTGGCGAGGCGTCCCATGGGGCAAATGCCTACCCGGGAGCACTCTCACGATCCGCATCGCTTGGGTTGGTCGGAGTCCCCAGCAGGGATGTTCCACAGGGCAGGCTTAAGCTGCCTAAGGAGTCACCTCAACCATCCGCCATTCACCTCACTCCCCAGTCAGCGAACCAAGAAATGTTGACAAAATTCCTCAGACACCAAGTTAAAGAAGGAAGGGGTTTATTCAGCTGGGGGCATCAGCAAGACTCCTGTCTCAAGAGCTGAGCTCCCCAAGTGAGCAATTCCTGTCCCTTTTAAGGGCTCACAACTCTTAGGGAGTGCGTGTGAGAGGGTCGTGATCAATTGAGCAAGCAGTGAGTACGTGACTGGGGGCTGCATGCACCCGTAATTAAATTGGAACAAAACAAGATAGGGATTTTCACAGTGCATTTCTAAACAGTGTCTGTAATCTATAGATAACATAACGGATTAGGTCAGGGGTCGATCTTTAACTACCAGGCCCAGGGTGCAGCATCAGGCTGTCTGCCTGTGGATTTCATTTCTGCCTTTTAGTTTTTATTTCTTCTTTCTTTGGAGGCAGAAATTTGGCATAAAATGATATGAGGAGTGGTCTCCTCCCTTATTACAAGCCTCTCTCATGTCCTGGGTAGGTTACACGCACCCACACACTCCCAGTTGTGGTGGCAAGCCACTCTTGCCACCCTGTCAGCAAGCTCTACCTTGCTGCACTTGCCGCTCTATTGGCCCATTTCCTCCCTTTTTCCAGTTCCTGTCTCCAGATACAGTGAATCACTTTCACTTTGTTAGTGGGGACAAGAGGTTCATCCAAATCGGCAAACCTCTCCTGCCGCCCCCAGCCACTCTGGGTTGGATTAGTGGTCATTCCCCGGGAAGTGATCAAGCTCCCCTTCGTCCTTAGGGGATGGGCTTCCCTTCCTTGGGTCCCAAAACTTACCGCAGTTCAGATGTCTGCGTGCAGCTCTTGAGATTGTCCTGCAACCCTCCAGGTTCTGATGCACTGTCCGGAGAGTGGCGCTGGGAGGTGGAGAGCTGCTTCCTTCTCTGGGCTTAGGTTCTCCCAGTGGTGCCTGAAGTTACAGGTCTCCCACTGCTGGGGCCCCAGACCATCTACAGGCAAAGGACACAGCCAACCTGTCCTCTCCATGGGCCTACTGGCTTGCTTGCCAGAAATGTTGCGAGATTCAGGAAGGCAAGAGAGACCTCTGGTTGAAACAGGAGAATCTTTATTGAGTTCACTCAGCCCAGCTGACTCACGTCCAAAAGAGTGGGCCCGGAACAAAGACAGCACCTGACTTTTATACACACTTCACAAAACGGGGAGGGCTAGCTTGAAGCAAGCTTACTGTGGCACGAAAGAAGGGATCCAGAGGCAGGACAAAGACAGGCTTGCATGTAACCGTTGCCAAGCAACCCAGATGTTTGTTATCTAGGTTTGTCTGTGCACAGGCTTGTCCTATAACCTTCGCTATGGTGCCCAGGCAGTTGTAGTTCAGGCCTACTCAGGCTTCTCATGACCTTTGTTGTACTTCTTAGATAAAACAGCGTACTTGAAGTAACTAGTTAAGAGAACAAGAATCTATAAACTCATTCCATAAAACAAAAGAAAATTGGCTGGGCGCGGTGGCTCAAGCCTGTAATCCCAGCACTTTGGGAGGCCGAGACGGGCGGATCATGAGGTCAGGAGATC
>NW_012123820.1:5579343-5580867 GCF_000951035.1 Colobus angolensis palliatus | reverse complement strand
TTAGATAATATTATCAAGACTTTTCCCGGGTCCGGGTTGTGCCTGTTGCTGCCTCTGGGACAAGTTAACCTAAAACAGGAAAACTTTCTTCTGTCTCTTAAATTTTATTTTTCTTTAATTTCCCGCCTCAAGACAAGATTATTTCAGAATAACCAGCAGTTTCCTTGACCTTTTGTTTGCTTTTCTGAACATTTTGAATATAACATATTTCTTTCTGTTTTATTCCAGAGTATGCAAATGTGAATGACATGAAACATCACTGTACTGGAAGAATGAATATATTACTTTTAGTAATGTACCTGAGCTAAATGACTGAAGCTTTAGGGTGCATAGAAGTGATAACAATTTGTATGACATTTTGAAGTGAATTAAATATTTTCAAACATGCTTATTTAACAGCCAGTGTTATATTTTTTAGATCAACACAAAGGACAATGATTACTCCAAACCCAATATTTTCAAATTCGCATATTTAAAGTCAGGGAAGCTACAACTTCTTTGTCAAAATTACAGGCTGCCATACTTTTGCCTATTTCTTCATCTGTATTATTTGATACTCAGAATTTTTAAATTTCTATAATTTCTGATTTTGTAGACTGTAATGTGTTCGTTGCATTTGTGAAGTGATGTAATTGTACAGTTTCTGTGAGTAAATGGAATGCTTGGGCTTTCAATACAGTATTCATATAAAGCAATAAATATTAATGTTATAAAAATGTTTAAAACAAAGTATATGATGGAATGTGTGTAGGTCATAAACAAATACTACACCATTTTATGTAAGTGACTTGAGCACTCATCTCTACAGTAATGTAGAGTACTGGGGAGGAGGCAACCAATCTCCCATGGACACCAAGGGATGACTGTATATGAAGACACAGATAAGTTTAAAGTAAAGGAGCCAAAAAAAAAAAAAAAACCATGTTAACGCTAATCAAAAGAGAGTCTCAGTAGCTATATTAACTTTAGACAAAGCAGATTTCAGAACAAGAAAATCTTTCAGGGATAGAAGAGGGCATCATATATCAATAAAGGGGTTAATTCTCTAAGAGGACAATAATTTTTAATATGTATGTGCCTAACAATAAATGTTAAAATATGTGAGGCAAAAACTGATAGAACCACAAGGAAAAATAGAAAAATCTGTTATAGCCAGAGACTTCAACATCCCTTAATAGATAAAGCTGCCAAGAGATAAGGAAGGATATAATTGACCTGAAAACACTATCAATCAACTTAATATCATTAAGAGCGCTTTATCCAAAAACACCAGAATGTTTGTTTTTCTCAAATTCACATAGGACATTAATCAATCTAGAACTCATTCTGGGAGTTAAAACAACACTTTAACATACAAAATATGTTACCAGACCACAATGGGATTAAACTAGAAATAACAAAAAGATAAATGGAAAGTCCCCAAATATTTGGATATTAAACAATATATGTCGTTTATTTATTTATTTATTTATTTATTTATTTTATTATTATTATTATTTTTTTGAGATGGAGTCTCTCTGTGTC
>NW_012123820.1:5571683-5579282 GCF_000951035.1 Colobus angolensis palliatus | reverse complement strand
TTTTTTGTATTTTTAGTAGAGACGGGGTTTCACCGTGTTAGCCAGAATGGTCTCGATCTCCTGCCCCCGCCTCGGCCTCCCAAAGTGCTGGGATTACAGGCATGAGCCACCAGGCCCGGCCAAACAATATATTTCTAAATAACATATGGGTTAAATAGGAAATCTAAAAAAAAATTAAAAATACTTTAAATGAAAGTAAAAATACTACTTATCAAAATTTGTAAGATGCAGTAAAAGCAGGGTTCAGAGGAAAAATCTACAGCACTAAACACATATATTAGAAAAGATGAAAGATTTAAATCAATAAGCTTCTACCTTAAGATACCAGAAAAAGAAATTTAGGAATTCCAAGGAGTGCAGACTGTAACCTGAAAATTAATGGTATTATAAGTGTATCTATGCAAACATAAGAATTGACAGTACACACACTTGATAAGATGTGATGAAAATGGCACCTTACCTCTGGGAGCTTTCTGCCAATCCATAACCCCAGTCTAATAATAAGAAAACCATCACACAGGCTCTGAGAGAGGGTAATTCTACAAAATGCTTGACTCCTCAAAGTAGTCTAAAAGTTATCAAAAACAAGGTAATTCTGATAAATTATCACAGCCAAGGGAAGCCTAAGTGGACATCACAAGTAAATGCAGTACGATATTCCAGTAGGCACCCTGGTATAGAAAAAGACATTAGGTAAAAACTAAGGAAATCAAAATGAACTGCGAACTTTAGTTATGAAAAGTGTATTGAATTTGGTCTATTAATTCTAAGAAATGTATTATGTTAATGTATGATGTTAATAATAGAAAACAAAAAAAACTAGAGAAGGAAGTACCTAAGAACTCTGTACTATCTTTTCCACTTTTCTGTAAACCTAAAACTGTTCTAAAAAATAGTATCGTAAAAAAAAAGCGGTTTTTCTATATATCTTCAATAAATTCATAGAAGACAAACACTTGAATATAGCATTTACAACGGCTCATCTCCCCATTAAAAAGAAAGAAAAGTGTATGTAGAAATAAATACATTAAAAGGTTTATAAGACCTCTCCACTAAAACCTGCAAATATTTCTGAGAAAATTAAAGACTTAAATAAAAGGAAAGATATAACATACTCATACACAGGGAAAGGCATAAAGATGTCAGTTCTCTCCAAGCTAATTTTTAGATTCAGCACAAACCTAGTCAAAATTCAACCAGTTTTAAAAGAATTTTTAATTGTGAAAATTGACAAGCTGATTCTGAAAAAAGTCAAGATAATGAACAGAAGACTAACCTCTGTTCCAGATGTAAAGCTAAAGTAATATGATGTGATATTGATTTAAGGATAAGAATACACAATAAAATAGTGATTCAGAAAAAGACACACAAATACAGTCATCTGATAGATATATAAATATACAAATAAAACCATGCATAAGATTAGAGAAATATGATCTTTCCAACAAAAGATGCTGTGTCAATTGGATATCCATGTGGAAAAATTATATATTGTATATTGACCCCTACCTAAGACTGGAGACAAAAACCTATTTCAAATGCATTGAAGATTTAAATGTGAAGGATAAAACACAGCAAAACACAGCTTTTTTTTTTTTTTTTTTTTTTTTTTTCTGAGACAGGCTCTCACTCTGTCACCCAGCCTGGAGTGCAGTGGTGCAAACTCAGCTCACTGCAACCTCTGCCTCCTGGGCTCATGTGATTCTCTCACCTCAGGTTCCTGAGTAGCTGAGACTATAGATATGTACCACTATGCTTGTCTAATTTTTTTTTTTTTCTTTTTTTGAGACGGAGTTTCACTTCTGTTGCCCAGGCTGGAGTGCAATGGCGTGATCTTGGTTCACCGCAACTTCTGTCTCCCAGGTTCAAGCGATTCTCTTGCCTCAGCTTCCCGAATAGTTGGGATTACAGGCATGCACCACCACCCCGGCTAATTTTGTATTTTTAGTAGAGATGGGGTTTCTGCATGTTGGTCAGGCTGGTCTTGAACTCCCCACCTCAGGTGATCCATCTGCCTCGGCCTCCCAAAGTGCTAGGATTACAGGCATGAGCCAACGTGCCTGGCCCATGATTGTCCAATTTTTAAATTTTGTGTAGAAATGAAGTCTCACCATATTGCCACAGCTGGCCTCAAACTCCAGGACTCAAGCAATCCTCCCACCTTGGTCTCCCAAAGTGCAAAAGACAGCTTTTAAAAGAAAATATTGTAGAACATCTAAATGACTTTAGTAACCATATAAAAAAGCTTTAGGAGTTCACCCACCACTACACCTGCCTTACATGTAATGATAAAGGGAGTTATTCCAGTTAAAACAAAAGAATGCTAATAACATGAAAGTACAAAACTCACTATAAAGGTAAGAATATAGTTAAATTTAGGATATACTAAATACTATAAAGGTGGCACATAAATTAGACTCAATCCAGTGTAAAAGACTTTTTAAGTATTAAAAATTACTATAACTACAAAAATTTGGTCATGGAAATAATATGTAAAAGATGTAACCTGTTATATCAATAGCATTATATGTGGAGGGGGTGAAGAAATCAAAATGTAGAGATTAGAATGGTGCTTACTAGGAGATTGAGGATGGAGGAAAAAGGAAATATAGTGATGTTGGTCAAAGAGTGCAAACTTTCGGCTGAAAGGGAGCAATAAGTTCTGTAGATCTATTGTGCAACATAGTGACTATAGTTAATAATATAATGTATATTTGAAAATTCCTAGGAGAATAGATTTTTAAGTGTGTCACCACACATACAAAAAATAATAAATGCATGAAGGGATATATATTTTAATTAGCTTGATTTAATTATTCCACAATATATACACACATCAAAACACCACATTGCACACCATAAATATATATATATATATATATGGTCAATAAAAAGAAGAATCAAACCAATAACCTAATCTTCCACCTTATGAAACTGGAGAAAGAAGAACAAACTGAATTCAAAAAAGCAAAGGAAGGAAACAATAAAGATTACAGCAGATATGGAAGGAGAAATAGAAAATAGAAACAAGCAAAACTGACTAAAAATAGATAATGTGAATATAAGTATAACAAGTAAGGAAATTGAGTTGGTAATAAAAAAATTTGTTACAAAAAAGAAGCCACCAGATGGTTTCACTGGTGAATTCTACCAAATGCTTAAAGAGGTAACACAAATTCTTCACGAATCCTAACAATAACAAGTAGAAGAGAAGGGAACACTTCTTAGCTCATTTTTTGAGGTCAGTATTACCTTGATACTGAAGTCAGACAAAAAATTTACAAGAAAATACTATTGATCAATATCTCTTATGACTATAGATGCAAAAATCCTCAGTAAAATACTAGTAAACTAAATCCAGCAACACATAAAAAAGAAATTTATATGTCAATCAAGTGGGATTTATCTCAGGAATGTAGGTTTGGTTCAACAAATGAAAATCAAGGTAATGCACCATAAGGGAGAAAAGCTTTTGGTAATGTCAACACATGCAGACAAAGCAATTGACAAAATCTAACACCTTTATATGAAACATATACTAAAAACACCAAAAAACAAACAAACAAACAAACAAACAAACCCTAGTAATAGAAGGAAACTACTTTGAATTAACAAAGGGCATGTATGAAAAACCCATAGCTAACAGCATACTTAATGGTGAAAACAAAGTTTTTCCCTAAGATCAGGAACAAGACAAGAATGTCTGTTCTCCCTACTTCTATTAGACAATGTATTTTAAATTCTAGCCAGGCCAATTAGGCAAGATTTTTTAAAAGGTGAGGGATGGAGTGGGATACTGTTTGAAAAACAAGAAGTGAAGTATATCTATTTGCAGATGACATGACCCTATATACAGAATCCCCTAAAAATCTACAAAAGGCCTATTACAGCTAATATTAGGTTGGTACAAGAGTAGTTGTGGTTTTTGCCATTACTTTTGCACTGACCTATAAATGAGTTCACCAAGGTTATAGGATACAAGATCAATACAGAAAAATCAGTTGTACTTCTACACACTAGCAATGAATAATGCAAAAATAAAATTAAAAAACCAGTTCCATTGTGATTGCAAAAAAAAAAAAAGAATTAAATGACTGGGATTAAGTTTAACAAGAGAAGTGCAAGGCAGTCCATTTGCTGATTTTTTTTTTTTTTTTTTAGAATTTGTTGTCATATTTTTTGCATCTGTAATTTTCATTTGCTTCTCTTTATATAACCTATTTTTTTACCTGGAACTTTACTTCTTTGCCCAGAGTTTCTATTTTTTCATCTGTTTCAATAGTGTTCATAATTATTAGTATTTGCTGAAATTAGTATTTTTATGATGGCTATGTTAAAATCCTTTTTAGATAATTCTAACATCTGTGTAATCTTGGGGTTGGTGTCTTTTATTGCCCATTCTCATTCAAGTTGGGATCACCTTGGTTCTTGGTATGATGAGTGATTTTCAATTTCCATTTGGGCATTGCAGATATTATAAGATACTGGATCTTATTTAAATGCTGGGTTTTACCAGGCATCCTCTGACACTATTCTGGCAGAAGAAGTGGGGTCACCTCTTGTAGGCAAGGTGGAATAAAAGCTCAAGTTCTCTACTCAGTCTTCATTGACACACAGCCGAAGAAGGGGTGTCTTCTTAGTGCTTAGGTAGGAGTGGGGCTTCAGGCTCATCACTAGGTCTCTGATGATACCCCCTGGATGGGAAAGAGAAGGGTGTCCCATTAGTGTTCCCTGCATGGTCTCCACTGATACCATGGGAGGTGGCTTACGTCTATAATCCCAGGACTTTGGGAGGCTGAGGAGAAGATGGCTTGAGGCCAGGAGTTTGAGACCAGCCTGGGCAACATAGCAAGACTCCATCTCTACAAAAAGAATTCAAAAATTAGTCAGGTGTGGTGACATGCCTGTAGAAGTATTCACCCAAATATTTAGGAGGTTCAGGTGTGAGGATTGCTTGAGCCCAGAGGTTTAAGGTAGCAGTGAGCTGTGATCATACCACTACATTCCAGCCTGAGTGACAGAGTGAGATCCCATCTCTTAGGAAAAATAAGGAGAATGATTCTGGATTACAAGGATGTCCAGTGTGTGGTCATTGGAGTGTACTGCTAAAGAGAAATATTAGACAACATTTAAATTTCCTGTTTGATATATATATGTATCTCAATAATATATCTATATCAAGTATATATATATACATATATATCAAGTATATATACACATATATACTTAAGACATATGTATATAAACAAATACATAATGTGGCAAATACTAGGTTTGCAACCTAATTAATTTTTAAATATATATCCACCTATGAACTATAACCCACACACAGATATGTGGTATTTCCAAGAATGAGAATCCTTTTTTTTTTTGAAACGGTATCTCACTCTGTCTCCCAGGATGGAGTGCAGTGGTGTAATCTTGGCTCACTGCAACCTCCGCCTCCTGGGTTCAAGTGATTCTCCTTTCTTAGCCTCCCAGAGCTAGGACTATAGGCGCCTGCCACCATGCTCGGCTAATTTTTGTATTTTAAGTAGAGACGGGGTTTCACCTTGTTGGTCAGGCTGGTCTCAAACTCCCGACCTCAGGTGATCCACCCTCCTCAGCCTCCTGAAGTGCTGGGATTATAGGCATGAGCCACTGCAACTGGCTGAGAATAGATTTTTTAAAGACCCAAGAAAAGGGGCAGCCCAGCAAGACAGAAACTTTTTCCAATAACTGCTCTACTTTAACCAAACGCCACAGTAAAATGTTCACCCTCTCCCCTTACCCACATACCAGCAAAGACTGAGTAGGAAGTTTAAACTTCACCGGTACCATACAAGATGCCAAAACCCTGCCTGTTCCCCCAACCCAACCAGAGAAGTATCAGAAAAGGCCTAGTGGGAGCTGGAACTTTCATAACAACCAGGTTATAAAGAGGCACCCCATGTCTCAGTGGAGACCATGTAGGGAGCCCGAACTTCTACTCCCATCCAGTCAAACAAATTACCTCATGCCTTCTTCATCAGGGTAGTATCAGAGGAGACCGAATGAAGAGTTGAGAATTTTACCACCATTCACTTATAAACGTGTGGGTCGGGAGATAGAGATGAAACACAGAGAACAGAACATTAAATACAATTTAAAACATTAAGATATTTTATGAGAGTAGGAATATGAAAAGTTGGCTCTATAGTAATAACTAATTTCAATTAAAATATTTTTTACATATTATGTTTAGAAAAAACGAATGAGTATATCATTATTCCTGAAAATTTCCTCACATATATCCCAGAGTGAAAGTTCACCTTGTCATCTTGATTTCATTCTCTTACATGCCCAGAATATCCATTTACTTTTTTCCTCACCCAGCAACCTGCGTCTTCATATCTCTACCACACTATCTTATCCAGGAAACTTCCTTCTAGAATTCTGGGAAAGCAGTGTCCAACAGCTCTTTGTCAGAAATCCACCGTCCCAAAGCCTTAAATTAACATAATGGTGCAATTTCTGTAGGTTCATTTTCACCCCCTATGTATTTATTTTTTAAAATCAAACAAAACCTTAAGCCCTCAAACGCCTGAAGTATACGGGAGCAATGACGTTGTATTTCATCAGCCAATCAAGTCAGAGATTATGGGCCTGAAGCTAACGGGTGCAGACTAGGGGCGAGCTTGGAGCAAGTAACTGTCAGTGAGGTTGCAGTTGGTCTGGGCTGTTTGGCTGTGAGCGAAATAGCTGCCCCCTACTTCTCACTTGCACACTACGGGATACTCCTCCTGAGGCTCCGGATGGTGAGCTCTCCAGTCTCTAGTTTCCTTTTCTGGAAGTTGACCTTTCCTACTGGTACTTTCTCTCTCAGTCTCGCCTCCTAGAGGAACAAAGGCTCCCACAGTTTTCCAGCGCAGATTCAGCCACTCCCTCTTGGAGCTTCCGCCTTTTTTGTGGCAGACTATGAAACACTTTCCCAAAGTCCAGCTAGCCTCTCGGTTTGAACTTCTACCCCCTAGCCGTTTGCCCTCCTCCATTATGCTTTTTACATCAACTCTTTGTGAACTATCCAGTAGCATGTGTTTCCTTTGCGTTACTGAAACTGAAAAGTCCAGCCCCAGGGGAAAGCTCACTGGTTCAGGGAATCGCCTCAGGTGTGTGTGGAGCTGATCCTGAGCCGGATGAAGGGCTCATTCTGAGTGGAGGGGCATTAGGAGGGCAATAACCCACCCACCTTCAGAGTCAGTAAGATGTCTGCGTTGTGTGGTGGGAGAGTTTACTAAAGAGACAGTCCAGCCCCAGGTACCAAAATAAATTAAACCAGTAAGCATGAGCTTTGTAGTTGTGAAGATTACTGAGACCCCACAGTGCCCTCTTCAGGATGCTTTCTTCAACTAATTCTTGCAAAACGTTCCGTTGTGAAGGAAGAAAGACTGTTTCCATGTTCAGGAACATGGTAAATTAGTATGACTTCCGGTTCATGAGACAACATTTCTCAGTGCTGGCTGACTGACAAGGACAAATTCATGGCCGGGCGCGATGGCTCAAGCCTGTAATCCCAGCACTTTGGGAGGCCGAGATGGGCGGATCACGAGGTCAGGAGATCGAGACCATCCTGGCTAACAC
>NW_012123820.1:5545886-5571570 GCF_000951035.1 Colobus angolensis palliatus | reverse complement strand
CTTGCAGTGAGCTGAGATCGCACCACTGCACTCCAGCCTGGGGGACAGAGCGAGACTCTGTCTCAAAAAAAGAAAAAAAAAAAAAGGACAAATTCACGTCATTTTTGAGAGGGCAGTCATTAGTTTCCTCCACGCACAAAGAGAATTAAGATTTTAGCTAACATATTTATATATATTTGTGTATATGTGTGTGTGTATATACATATAATTTTTTTTTACATATATATAATTTTTTTTAATAGAGTCTCACTCTGTCACCCAGGCTGGAGTGCAGTGGCGCAATCTTGGCTCACTGCAATCTCCACCTCTTCAATAAATTCTCCTGCCTCAGCCTCCCAAGTAGCTGGGATTACAGGCACGTGCCACCACACCTGGCTAATTTTATGTGCGTGTGTGTGTGTGTGTGTGTGTGTGTTTAGTAGAGACAGTTTCACCATTTTGTCCAGACTCGTCTCGAACTCCTGATCTCAAGTCATCCATCTGCCTAGGCCTCCCAAAGTGCTGGGATTACAGGCGTGAGCCACTGTGCCCAGTCAGCTAACTTACGGATAAATTAATGCAGAGGACCTTTGTGATAAACCAGTATTTTTTTCCTTAATGAGATTTGGACTGACAGAATTTTACAAAGCTGTCAAAAGTCAGCTTAAGATGAAGAGTATTACATTGAAAACCTGTTTATTCTTATCGCTATTTCTTTAATCATACATTTAACATATTAAGCTACAGTAATGCTAGTATTTTAAAAACTATTTTAAAATGACATCTATTCTGAAATAAAGATTTCTTATGAAATTTTGGAGTAGAGGTTGGGGAAGCCAAATGGTATTTATCACATATGCATAGCCAGAGAGATAAATTGTGTTGAATTTGATCATCTGTATCTCTGAATTTAAGAGTAAACAGGATTTGTGGTAATTTTATTATTATTAATGTGATTATAACTTAACTTTTATATTCTAGGGTACATGCGCAGGTTTGTTATGGGGATTTGTTGTGCAAATTATTTAATCACCCAGCTATTAAGCCTGGTACCCATTAGTTATTTTTCCTGATCCTCTCTCTCCTCCCACCGTCCACCCTTAAGTAGGCCCCACTGTGTTCCCCTCTATGTGTCCACGTGTTCTCAATATTTAGCTCCCACTTTTAAATGAGAACATGCAGTATTTGGTTTTCTGTTCCTATATTAGTTTGCTAAGAATAATGGCTTCCAGCTCCATCCATGTTCCTACAAAGGACATGATCTCATTCTTTTTTATGGCTGCATAATATTTCATGGTGTATATGTGCCACATTTACTTTATCTAGTCTACCATTGATGGTCATTTGGGTTGATTTCATGACTTTGCTTTTGTGAATAGTACTGCAATGAATGTACGCATGCATGTGTCTTTATGATAGAACCATTTACATTTCTTAGGGTTTATACCCCGTAATGGGATTGCTGGGTCAAATGGTAGATCTGTTTTTAGGTCTTTGAGGAATCACCACACTGTTTTCCACAGTGGTTGAATTAATTTACATTCCCACCAACAGTGTATAGGCGTTCCTTTTGCTCCACAACCTTGCCAGCATCTGTTATTTTTTGACTTTTTAATAGTAGCCATTTTGACTGGTGTGAAATGCTACCTTCCCTGTGGTTTTGATTTGCATTTCTCTAATGATCAGTGATGTTAAGCTTTTTTTCATATGCTTGTTGGCAGCATTTATGTCTTCCTTTTAGAAGTGTCTTGTCCTTTGCCTACTTTTTAATGGGGTTGGTTGTTTGTTTTTTCTTGTAGATTATTTTAAGTTCCTTATAGATGCTGGATATTAGACCTTTGTCAGAGGCATAGTTTGCAAAAATTTTCTCCCATTCTGTAGGTTATCTGTTTACTCTGTTGATAGTTTCTTTTGCTGTGCAGTAGCTCTTTAATTTAATTAGATTCCCATTTGTTAATTTTTGCTTTTGTTGCGATTGCTTTTGATGTTTTTGTCATGAAACCTTAGCCCACTCCTATGTTGAGAATGATGTTGCCATTACCAGTCCCTACAAAAGCACACTTAAGTACACAGACCAGTGACACTATAAAGCAAGCACACAGTCAAGTCTGCATAATAACCAGCTAACATCATGCTGACAAGATTGAATCTATGTATATCAATACTAACCTTGAAAGTAAATGGATTAACTACCCCAATTAAAAGGCACAGAGTAGCAGGATGAATAAAGAACCCAGACCTTATGGTATGCTGTCTTAAAGACACTCATCTTACATGCAGGATCAAAAGAAATGGATGGAGGAAAATCTACCAAGCAAATGTAAAACAGAAAAAAGCAAGGGTTGCAATCCTAATTTCAGACAAAACCGACTTTAAACCAGTAAAGATTTAAAAACAAAAAAAAAAAGAGAAGGGAATAACATAATGGGAAAGGGTTCAATTCAACAATACCTAACTATTCTAAATATATATCCACTCAACATAGGAGCACCCAGATTCTTAAAGCAAGTTCCTACAGACTTTCAAAGAGATTGACACTCCCACACAACAATAGTGGGAGACTTCAACATTCTACGACAGTTTTCATATTTCAAAATATTAAAAATTAACAAACATATTCAGGACCTAAACTCAACACTGGCTCAAATGAACCTGATAGACATCTATAGAACTCTTCACCCAAAAACAAAAGAGTATACATTCTTCTCATTGCCACATGACACATACTCTAAAATCAACCATATGGTCAAACAAAGAACACTCATCAGCAAATGCAAAAGAATTGAAATCACAATAACCACTCTCTCGGAGCACAGCACAATTTTATTATTTTCTGAAAAAATTGTATTATAATTGAATGTGTAAACACTTATTAAAATTTTTAAATAATTTTAGAAATGATAAAAATGCTCATGGGAACATGTATTCCTAGTTTGGAAAACAATAAACTTCTTAACTATATTAAATTCAGAAAACATGTAGGAATGTGTAACTGTGGTACAGAAAATAGTTTTCCTTATTTCGTCTAGCCTGTATATTCGAGGATGGTTAGTCTTGGCATAAGAGTGGGCAAGTTAAGAGGTGACATTGCCAATATTTTTCTCAATAGTTTGATGTTAAGAGCAAATATTACCAATTGACCAAAATGTTCTTTCCTAATGGTAGGGGCTTCCCCTGGAGCAGTGTTTCTAACCAATATTTGCTCATTAGAATCACTGGAAAGCTTTCAGTGTTCCCAATACCCAGGCTGCACCCCAGATGAATTAAATTAACCTTGAAGGGTGGGCACCAAGGCGTCAGTATTTTCTAAAACTTGCCACATGATTCCATGTGTGACCAAGGTTGAGAATCTCTGTTAAGAGACATAGCTGAGCTCACTCTTCTCTGTCACTTATATTACATTTGAGATCTTCAGGTCTACCTACAGTTCTTGATATGTTTAGACAATGTTAAAGAATTTAGAAATCCTTTGAGGAAAAGAACCAAACACAAAACCCAAAACAGCCCCCAAATCCAGGAAGTGATCTGATACTCAGAGACAGGACTCAGTATGTTGCTCCAAGCTGGCCTTAGGCTCATAGCTGGGCCGATGTTGTTCTCCTCTTTGACATAAATGATCCCACAGAACATCAACATCAGACAAAGTCACTCCAAACCTTAGCAAAATAAGACACAAAGGTTTTTGTGCAATCTATACAACACCAACCACCCTCACTCTCAGCTAAAATGAGTGACTGCTGCTTCTGTGCCCATTACAGCTTTATCTTAGCTCTAGTCTACCCTCCTGATAGTAAAGTTTTATTGAAATACTCAGTCACAGAATTGTCCTCACTTTCTGACAGCACCCTATCAAAACTGAACCCTGACTTCCATAGACCTTTTCCAAAATTACCCAGACAAAGTGCAGATGCTCTAATAGATTATTTCTAACACTCTTTTGCTGATATACCCCATGGTTTCCCATGGTGAGTCATCTCCTTCACTGCAGCAAATAAATAATAAACAAAACTTGTTGACTACAGATGTATTTCTGGTAGCATTTGGCTGAAGGGCATTGACAGCTTTTCTCACAAAACCTCACCAAGAATACTGAAAAGAAGCTGGCTTTGAGACTAAATATTGAGCAATGTTGTCTTTGAATTGAGTGAATCACAGTGGTTGCTAACCTTGGCTGGGTTAAATTAAAATTACCTCAAGAGCCCAGACTGCAAACCAGACTGAATTAAATCAGAATCTCTGAAGATAGGACGTAGGCACCAGTATCATTGTAGCTCCTTAGGTAATTCCAAAAAATAATAAATATAGGGAGATAAATTATATAGACTAGAAAATGATACAGATTTGAAAACTGAGGCCAGTGGTGTTGAAGTAAGTTACCCTGAGTCTTTCAACCTACAAGCAGAAGCCCATCAGACCTATGAATGCAAGTAGTCTGACTGCAGATTCTGAAATTTTTTTTAGAGACAAGATATCGCTCTGTCACCCAGGTTGGAATGCAGTGGCATGATCATAGTTCACTGCAGCCTTGAATGCCTGGGCTCAAAACAATGTCCCCCACCCCCTCAGCCTCCTGAGTAGCTAGGACCATAGGTGAACACCACACTGAGCTGGGCTTTTTTATTTTTTGTGGCAATGGAGGCTTGCTATGTTGCCCAGTCTGGTCTTGAATTCCTGGCCTCAAGGGATCCTCCCATCTTAGCCTCCCAAAATGTTGGGATTATAGGCATGGGCCACTATGCCAGCCAGAGAATGCACTTTTACCTTGGTGGTAATATGTTACAACCTTTGTGAATGTTACCTATAAGGCTTTTGATGCTGGTGATATAATAATAAGAGGAAAACAGCACAAAATATAATCATAAAAGGATGAGCCCAACAATCCTAATAAAACCTGTAAGAGCCACTAGATGATATGATTCTGGGTCATTTCTTTTCTACTTTTGAAATACTTGTTTACATATTTATTTCAAGAAGTGTTCACAATAAACATGTATTTATTTATTTTCCCCTTCAAAATATTGTTTTATAATAAAAAATAACATATAAGGAAACATATATATATCACATATATATGTATATGATGTGTGTGTATGCATTTATGTATGAAACTGAAAAACAAATTGCCAGATTATGAGATGAATTATAATTTATTTATTTATTTATTTTTGAGATGGAGTCTTGCTCTGTCACCCAGGCTAGACTGCTGTGGCGTGATCTTGGCTCACTGCAAGCTCCACCTCCCAGGTTCATGCCATTCTCCTGCCTCAGCCTCCCAGGTAGCTGGGACTACAGGCGCCTGCCACCATACCCGGCTAATTTTTTGTATTTTTAGTAGAGACTGAGTTTCACTGTAGTCAGGATGGTCTCAATCTCCTGACCTTGTGATCTGCCTGTCTCGGCCTCCCAAAGTGTTGGGATTACAGACGTGAGCCACCACGCCCAGCCAGGAATTATAATTTCTTATCAAAGCAGCCATATGAGATGCTGATAGAAGGCACTAAAAAATGTCAAGCTACCATTATGAGAGATAGAATCATAATATCCTGGGTGAAATGTAAGACCTTTGACGTAAAACTTTCCTTTCCCTGGGAAGCAGACGAGATTACCTGATTGTGGTTAACTGTCTATTGCTTCAAACTCTTATCAAGGCCCCTCTTGTTCCTCTTCCAAGAAGTAACAAAGACATAGAACATATAACAATTTCCCTGATTTAAGAAAGTTTTTTTGGTTTTAATATTTTTCTTACATTCTTGGTTGCTATATACACATATAAATTTAGAGAACACCTGGCCTGTCAGTGTCCCAAATGAGATTAAAGGAGGCTGTGATTGGACATCATCATGATTTATTAATTTCTGTCTGGATAAAACAAGCAAAGAGATCCAAATATTCTTCCCGGGTTTCCCTCCTACTTTGAAATAGCTGTCAGAACATGCTTCCAGAGGCTTAGATAATCTGAGGACAAAACCCTTTGTTGTCCATCCACAGAACTAAGTAACCTGCACCAGCTTGTGGTTCCAGTGACCACACTGGTGAGTGTGAATGGTTAGATGGAGAATCCTTCTTTCAGACAGTTGGATGGATTCAGGGTGGGTAACAACTGAGTAGTGCTTGGCATTATAAGTAAACATAAGGTAACACTGGTAGTCTCTATCACTTGGAGTTCTGACTTTTTTATTACATTAACTTGAAAGCATCATATAAGGGAGAGGCATCCCTAAATTTGGGAGACCATGAGAAATCACTAGAAATAATTAAAAGCAAATAGGGCTTTTTTTTCTTTTTTAGAAAATTATTACAAGGCCACCAAGAAGGCAAATCTTATGTTTCTTAGATTCAGATGGACTGTGAAAAATGACAAGATGGATGATGATACAGAGATTGTTTCTAACATCAATCTTCAGAAAAATGTTTCTAGCACGTGGCTGGAATATTTAAGGGGTTTACTTTTCAGTGCTCCTGATGACCTCCCTGAAATCATTCTAACATTGTCTTTGATCAGCAACATTGGAGGTAAGTATCACTCTCTCTTTATCTGAGTTTATTCTTCAGGTACATCTTATAAATGCTACCATATAGAATTGAGGACAGTAGAAGTAATAGGATATAATTTTGTCCTCAAACTTGTATCTTTATATCAATATTTTCAATCAAATGAATCCAATAATAATTTGCTCCTATGGAGAGACATGTAGAATCTGATTTTCATAACATTCACCCTATTGGGTTCAAAGTGTTCATTTATACCTTCTTACTTGCTATGTCAGGGTTAGATTTCAGTGAAGGAGACAATTGAAGAAAACAGGTAGAAAATCACGGGTTAGGGCAGGGTGTTCCATAGGTTTTGTCCAAGTTATAAATTATGCCTGCTATTTTGAGAAGAAAAGAGCATGGTATAAACAAAAAGAAAACACTTTTTGCACTTTCTTTGACCTGATGAGGGACTGTATTACAAAGAAACAGAAAAAAATTAAATGAAAGCAAATGTTATGATATTACTTATTGCACTTTTATAACAATAATACACAAAGTTAAATATTTCTTATGGGCTTTTTAATGTGTAATAAGAAACTGGTTTTTTTTTTTCACAGTATTATAAAATTTTATTTCAAAGCTTTTGATGTAGCAACACATAAAAGCAACATGAAAACTAAATGTCAGGCCAGATGCAGTGGTTCACACCTGTAGTACTAACGCTTTGGGAGGCCGAGATGGGCAGATCACTTGAGTCCAGTAGTTCAAGACCAGTCCCACGAACATGGCAAAACCTCGTCTCAACAACAACCAAAAATTGGCTGCACGTGTTAGCACGCACCAGCAGTCCCACCTACTCAGGAGGCTGAGGTAGGAGGACTGCTTGAGCCAGGAGGTGGATATTGCAGTGAGCCAAGATCACGCCACTGCACTCCAGCCTGGGTGACAGAGCAGGATCCTATCTCAAAAAGAAAAAAGTAAATGTTAAATTATAACTGAATGCCAGAAGGAAAAATATAGCTGTTTGTAGACTTGATGTGCATATTTACATCTGGTTAAATATGCAGGCTCCCTAGCTTGTTTTACACGCAAGGAGTCCTGGCTTTGAGCATGCAAGCTGAAATTATGCAATGTAATCTTAATCTTTGCAAAAATTTGTGGTTGTTCTGTGACTTTTAAGTTTGCTAGATTAAAAACTCTCCTGGCTGGGCACGGGGGCTGATGCGTGTAATCCCAGCACTGTAGGAGGCGGAGGCGGGCAGATTGCTTGAGCTCAGGAGCTCAGGACTGCCCTGGGCAACATGGCAAAATCCTGTCTCTACTAAAAACACAAAAAAAATTAGCCTGGAGTGGTGGTGCACACCTATGGTCCCAGCTACTTGGGGGGCTGAGGTGGGAGGATCGCTCCAGCCCCGGAGGCGAAGGTTGCAGTGAGCAGAGGTGAGACCTCTGCTCTCCAGCCTTGGTGATATAGCAGCACACTCTCTCAAAACAAAAGAAACCTCTCCTGCTGTTGTCTATAAATATTTTTCAGGAGATCGAGACCATCCTGGCTAACACGGTGAAACCCCGTCTCTACTAAAAATACAAAAAATTAGCCGGGCGTGGTGGTCGGCGCCTGTAGTCCCAGCTGCTCCGGAGGCTGAGGCAGGAGAATGGCGTGAACCCGGGAGGCGCAGCTTGCAGTGAGCCAAGATTGCGCCACTGCACTCCAGCCTGGGTGCCAGAGCAAGACTTCATCTAATAAATAAATACATAAATAAATAAATAAAAATAAATTTAAAAATTGTATTTTTTCTAATAATGTAAAACTAATATTTATTTAGTATACTAAATTTTAGTAATTTAAAATATGAGAAACATTGAAACACTAAAACATTTCTTTATACTTTTATCAAGAGCAGTTTGAACAGTGCTTGTCTTATATAACTTAACTGGTGAGCATCTTTTCTATGCCTTGGCAAATTGTCTCACTCCTTCTTAGCTTTGGGTCAGCTTCCAAAAGTTTATCCTTTGCATTTTCAATGTAAAGAAGTATCTGAGAGCTCCTTTAATGTGAAGTTTTTTGCTGGCATCACTTCCTGAGACATGGTCGTTCTTTAAGTCACCACCACTTTCTTAATTTATGTCTCTGCATTTGACTTTGCTAAATTCCCCGGCTACATATCTAAAACTGCCTCTTGAACAGCAGCAGCGTTAACATTCCCATAGTCAGCGATATCTTCTGTAACATTCCATCTGAAGCTTTGCAGCTTCATGAGATAGCTTAACATCAATTCATGCTGACTTCTGAAATGATGAACCCAGCTTTTACTGGTAGTAATATATTCTCTTTCAGTCTTCTTTTCATTACCATTTTCTTTGAATGCAGTAACTAAGGTTATCACTTTGGCCTGAATGCTAGTCAAACTGATTGGGATTTGTTTTTGATTAATCTTCAATCAAAACAAGTAAATGTTCCATTTCAACCACAAGCAGCTTTCTGTTCCCAGTGCAATTAAAACTGAAAGACATTGAAGCAACTTAACCTTTTTACGTTTATCAGACTTTTAAAATAGGTTTGTATTACAGTTTCATGCAGGTCTGAGTCTCAACCTATCTTTGCTTTGCTGTCACCACTTTCAAATCTAATCACATCCAATTTCACTTCCAGCATTATCACTTTTCTTTGCTGCCCTGTTCTTTGCTAACCAACTACCTCTTTTGATTACCCATTTTTGTAAATGGTCACGAGTTTAATCTTTGGGGTCGAGGAAGCAACACTACTACCCACTTTGTGCTTTGCTATCTGTGCATGAACTGATGATCGGTAATGAATCACCAACAAACTTTGAAAAAAGTAATGTAATTAAAGACTGATCATGATGCACATTTTTTTTTTTTTTTTGTGCACAATGGCTGATGGAATAGAGCTAGCAGCAAAATTTATGCAAGTTTTCCCAATACTGTGATCATGGAAATATTAACCACATTGTTGGACTGGTTTTATTTAACTTAACTGTGATAACTGATATTTATGCATATTGGAACTGTGCAAAGCAAGGACTGCCTGTATCTAAAAAAAGAAAAACTCTTCATTAGTACACAAAACAGTTAACTTTTAGTCCAATTTAGTTAACTACTATCCAAGCCTAATCCTGAATCAAATAAAAACTGAACTGCTCACGGGAGTTAGAAAAATGTTTGGAGAGAATTTAATGCAGAATTCTTCAAATTAGGATTTGCATAGCACAAAGACATTCTAGTTTCTTTTTAGAGATAGGGTTTTGCTCTGTTGCCCAGTGTGGTGGCAGTAATCACAGATCACTGCAGCTTCAACACCTGGGATGCAAGTGATCCTCCCATCTCAGCCTTCCAAGCAGCTAGGACCACAGGTACACACCACCATGCGTCGTTAATTATTTTATTTTTTTGTAGAGACAGAGTCTCATTTTGTTGCCAAGACTAATCTGGAACTCCTGGCCTCAATGAATCCTTCTGCTTTGGCCACCTAAAGTGCAAGGATCACAGGCATGAGCCTCCATGGCCAGTCGACATTCCTTTGGGGATTCAGATCCCCTCCCCTCATTTCAACAGTCTTGAGGTCTGCCAGGAGTAAAGTTGTAGACAAAACAATCATCACAAGGCACATGACTGTAACTTTTTTCATAGCAGCCAGTACCATGTTTACACCTCAGTAAAACAGTAGCATCCATTCCATTAATGTTGTTTTAGTTTGTTTCTGAATGCATTTACTTCACAAATCTGTTTGTTAAGGGCTATAAACAAAATTTGTATCAACTTTTATGTTTATGTATATTTACATAACAGAAAATTAAGTCAGCATTAAGTTAACATGAATGGTCACAAGAATTTTTCCCCTCTATAAGGGGTGGATATTCAAGAAGACTTCAAAAAATTTGTGGAAAAATGGAATTAAAAGTATAAACTATATTTCTAAACATTAGCTTGAAAAGATAGAAGTATAAGCTATATTTCTAAACATTAGCTTGATCGAGTTCAAGACACTTTTGTAAGGGATGATACCAGCTATTTAGTCCATCCTAAAGAACAGAGAGTTCTGGGAATTTAACCACATCAATGCAGCTTTTTTTTTTTTTCATTATTAACTGAAGAAAAATGTACTGCCTTTAAAAAAAGTATTAAGATTAGGAAACAAAAAGTCCAAAGGTGCCAAACCGGGACTATAGGGTGGATGCCTAGTGATTTCCATCAAAACGCTCACAAAATTGTCCTTGTTTGATGAGAGGGATGAGCAGGAGCTTTGCTGTGGTGAAGAACTCTCTGGTGAAGCTTTGTCTGGCATTTTTCTGCTAAAGCTTTGGCTAAATTTCTCAAAACACTCTCATAATAAGCAGTTGTTACCATTCTTTGGCACTACAGAAAGTCAACAAGCAAAATGCCTTGAGCATCCAAAAGCTGTTGCCATGACCTTTGCTCTCAACCAGTCCACTTGTAGTTTGACTGAACTACTTCTGCATCTTGGTAACCATTTCTTTAATTGCGCTTTGTCTTCAGGATCACACTGGTAAAGCCATGTTTTCTCTCCTGTTACAAGTTTTCAATGAAATGCTTCAAGATCATGATCCCATTTATGTAAAATTTCCATTGAAAGCTCTGCTCTTTTCTGTAGCTGATCTGGGTGCAATGGTTTTTGTACCTCTCAGGTGTAAAGTTTGCTGAACTTTTCCAGTCAGAATTGTGTAAGATGAACCAACTGAGATGTCTATGGTGTTGGCTATCATTTTTGCTGTTAATTGTTGGTTTTCTTCAATTAGGCCATCAACTAGAATAATTTTTTTCTCACAAACTGATGTGGATGATCTGCCACTGTGAGCTTCTTCTTCAACATTACCTTATCCCTTCTTAAAACTAATTATCCATTTGTAAACTGATCTCTTTGGAGCATTGTCTCCATAAACTTTTAATAAAGCATCAATTAAGTCACCATTCTTCCACCCAAGTGTCAACATAAATTTGATGTTTGTTCTTGTTTCAATTTTAGCAGAATTCATATTCCTCTTTTCAAACCGATGTCTTATTCTTCTTAGTGCTTAAAACTGTATCCTTATGATCTTCAACGTCTTGATCAAATAAATATGACAAATGATGTTCTGTAAGAAAAACGCTCTTCTCTGTAAGAAAAACGCTCTTCACTTGTATTCCTTCCCTGCATATTTTGAGTAATCATCTTCCAAGACCCACGCATCTTTTCCCAAAATCTCTGAGAGTACAATTCCTTATTTCCTTCACTGTGGCAAAGTGTTTCAGAAAAGGGTTCCTTGAGTTAAAAGTCGGCCTATCCTATTTGACTCCCGCTGCTCCGGTATCACATACCTACAGCCAACCACGCCAAGAGCTTCCCCGTTATCTCCACATTGGAGAGCCCTTTCTCCGGATATCCTCCAGTTTCAGAGATTGCACCCAGAGACCCATTGGCAGGTTCCCGGATTTGCCTCAATTTTGGCCCTGCCTCTCTGCTTTGCATTGTCAGGCTTGGCCTTACAAGAAGGACGATGGTGCTGATTGTGCCAGAAAGAGTGAAAACAGGAGGAAAATGAACCAGTTGCAGCAAAACCCACTATTCCACAACTGGTTTTTAAAATTGGGCTAGTTTCTCATTGTTCTGAACCAGAAGATTACGTTAAAGTTTACTTATTAACCTTTTATTGCAGGATTGCTAAAGAAATTAATCTCTGATTTATGATGTGTACAAAACTACTATAAATATTTCAGTAGTAATCCAAGAGACAACATTGCTAACAATGTTTGTTAAGTTTCTAAGGAGATGAGAATGAGATACATCATAGGAGAGGTAAAACAGTAACCCGGTAGATTAACAGTCACACTAATTCTGTGTGCTGCTAAGTGTAAGGGACGATTTTCAACTCATGAAAAAAGAAAACAAGTAGTGAAACTGTAAGATATTGTTCACAATTTTAAGAAATCCTGTCACATTAAAGTTCTATAAATGAGATACCCCACTGCCTTTCACTAACAACATGTTTTTTGCAGCATTTTTGAACCTGCACTTGAAAGACTTTCCAGTTCCTCTCCCTGTGATGTTATTTTTACTTGGATGCAGTTTGGAAGTATTAAGCTTTACATCTTTGCAGGTTTGTATTGTAAATGAGCATTTTATGCTATTTATTTGAGAATCATATAAATGCTGAGATGCCATTTAAAATGTTCAGAAATTATTCATCTGCTCACTGTTCTGCCAGTTGATAGATGATTGTGATGTGGATAGCATCAGATCAGGTGTGTAGAAAAAGGAGCCAGGCCTGCAAAAGCTGAGATCTGCAAAAGCTGAGTACATACAGCTACTGAGTACATACAGCTACTGAAAGTATTAGTGGCCAAGAAATGTTAAACAGATTTAGAAAACTGGGAAAAAAAAATGGCTAATGACATAGGAGCTCAGGGAGACTCTGTATTGCTGGTGCAGGACTTGAGTAGCAAAAATATTGTAATATTGAAATAATCTATTTCCTCAATGAAGACTGTTTTAAAGGGTTTCTGTTAAAAGAGAAACTAGTCTCTTAAGCGTGCAGATTTGGCCAAGGGGCCATAATTTGCCAGTCTGCCCTAGTCAATCAGAATGGATGTGAGAACTGAATGATTGACTTTCTGAAATCTGAAATGATTGACTTTCCCAAACAAATTTAGTCAATGATGTTAAAAATATTATACAAAACATGTATTCATGTAAGAACCAGAAGCAGTTTACTACTTTACATGTCATAAACAGGTTTTATAATCATATGATTTTGACACAGATGCAATTTGAAGTACTTCTATAAGCTTTATTATTTGTCAGCAACTCCTTCAAAGGAAGAGACCAATGTTAAGACCCATGAAGTGTCTAAGATTTTTCTCTACTTGCCAGCTAATGAGCTAGCTTGCCAGTTTCATGATCCCAGCAAAAGACATGGGACTCCTGGACCAGAGAAAAAGGGTTTTATTATCCACAGCAATAGCAATAACCAGAGTTAACACTTTCTTGTGCCTGTTTCCTGAACGATAATCCCAAAGAAGAAAAGAGGGCCAGGTGAAATCTGCACCTACATTGGGTTATATATCTGGCCACAAGAGAAGAGATGTAAGCTTAGAGAACCCGAATCCTATAATGGGTAGTAAGCTCATTTGCTCCCTTGCCTATTCTTCCACACACATCTTCTACATAAGCCATGGCCAGTTATTTGTAGTTTTTAGAATATGATATAATCACTTACTCCTTTGTGAATTTTGTGCTTGATTATCCACCTACCTGAAACCTCTTTCTTCATCTTGATTGCCTGAAAACCTGCTGCATATTTTTTAGTACCCATGTCAATGTACTTCTTATACCTGTTCTTTAAATATAATAAATGTCTCTGAGGGAGATACTATCTTTATTACACTGGACAGTAAAGTAAACCTGTCATTTGCTCTGGAGGAAGACACTTGCTCTGCCTTCTAAGCCATACCAACATTCATGAAAAGATAGTATGGAAGAAAAACAATCAATGCCTGTATTCATAAGCCATGAACAACACAAGAGATGCATGGAGAATTATCTCCCAAATGCAAAGATATTACCTAACACAGTAGGTACTCAGTGTTTCCCTAATAAGTGAATGTTGAATGGATACCTATAATAGAATTTACACATTTCAACTAAATATCTCATGTTAAACATTGTTAATTAGTTATTGCATGAATTGCATTAACTTTCCAGTCTCTATCCCTTCTATTCTTCCACACACATCTTCTATATAAGCCATGACCAATGATTTGTAGTTTCTAGAATTTGATACGATCACTTACTCCTTTGTGTGATATGTCTTTTAAAAATTGTCTTTCTCTACTGTTAGATTTAGGAGTGCCTAGCATGTTTTCTATTCTAATAGTGATGAATAAATGAGAAGATGATATATTTGTATAATATTAGGTCCAAAGATACGCAAACACCATACAATGGATGAGTCCAGACTTACTTTTTCGTATATTTGCACCAGTAATTTTCTTTACTACTGCATTTGACATGGATACATACATGCTTCAAAAGTTATTTTGGCAGGTAAGCTTTCTTTTTTGGTAATGTCATTCATTCATGAACCACATATTATCTATGTTCAAATTTTTAGAATATTTTTTTCCAAAATAGGGAACAAAGAAGAAATAAAAGGGCATGGGAGTAATAAATTCAGCTTCATAATTTAGTGAATAAATCATATCTTGGCAATAGTCTGGCATATCAAAGGCCCAGGGGAAAAATTATGAAAGAAAACAGTAATTCTGAGACTCAGACTCGCATAACTTCATGCTAGATATAATATTAACTCTGAAATACTACAAGAGTGCTATGAGAAAGTGTATTAGCTCCAGTAAAAGGAAATTGTTAAAAAAAGTCATGTTTTAAATACCTATGTTCTAAAGCTTCCTACATTCATATCTAAGAGAATAAAAGCAGAGAAGAAAACACAGAAGCAGCTAAACTCTAATTCAAAAACCGTAAGAAGTTTTTTAACATGCGAGATTTGAACTGTATCAGGGAAAGACCTCAAGAAAAAAACACTCCAAATCATAACTAAGGTGTACATTTCTTTCAAAGTAATCAAAACAGCTTTATAAATACAGGCCATTACCTAAACTGCATTAGAAGCAAATAATTTATTAGAATAATTTATACTTTTAAACCAAATGTAGACACATGGAGTTCAGACAAATCACTAAAAGATGAAATCAAAAAGAACAGACATAAAAGGGGTTTAGGTTGTCTCAGCTGAGCTCTGCCAAGCCATCTCCTGCATCTTTGGTCAAGTGGAAGTCAGCTGAAGCAGAGTGAGCTAGATGGCCCCACTCCTGTGTCTGCTGGTGGGTACTGTTGGTGTTGGTTGATTCTGTATCTCCAATAATCCTGATTATCTTCTTCTTAAAATGGACTACAAAAGCAGTCTGATTTTTCTAATTGTAAAATTTCTTTGCAGATACTTTTAATTACAATTCCCGGCTTTTTGGTTAATTATATCTTAGTTCTTTGGTATCTGGCATCTGTAAATAAATTACATTTGAAGCACACCCCATGGTTATTATTTTCAGCTATCCTTGTGAGTTCGGATCCCATGCTAACCGCAGCTGCTGTAAGAGACCTTGGTGGGTATATTGCTCTCTTTTTCTATATTTATAATGTCATATTTCATAATGAACTTGCATTTGTTTTAAGATCTTTTGTTTTTGGTAGCTTTCCACTATGAGAAGTCAGGTAGTGAGGGATTGGGGGTTGGGGATTAAGCAGAGATTTTGGAGGTCATGCTTAGGGCAGAAGAAATGCCAGTGATGGGCTTATTTAGTGTCAAAAAAAAGTATTATACCCAATTGTGCAATAAGGGAGGGAATTCATTCAGAACCCTTGACTTTATACATACTTCTACCTTGAGCCAACAGAATAGTTCTGGGACATTACAATATTGCATATACACTGTCGTGACATTTCTGTTGCCCAATATTTCTTTTCCTTTGTAAAGAATCATTAGGACAATTCCATTTAAAAAGTATTTTGCCTTTGGCATCATTGTCATCATCAAGACTGAAAGCCTAAAAAGTAAAAAAATGGTAAAATCATCAATCATACAGTGTTTTGAGTGTATACTATTTTAAGAAAAATCAGTCTATATTTAAAAGTAAAATGCCAACTCAATTTAGCCCAGAAAAACAAAAACAAAAAAAGCCTCATGCAAGAAAAACAATAATTTTATTGTCCCCTTTCATCACTTTTTACTAATGAGAACTAGAAAAATTGCTTTAAGATAGAATATTAATATGGCACACACATGCATGCATTTGCACACACACAACACGCATACTCTTTTCAATTTTAATTTCACTTTGCAACCAGTTAAAGGGGAAGTAGCTATCTGAGGCAAGTAGAAATAGAGTAGGGGAGATACATCAAGTGTAAATATATGAATAAATGAGAACTGTGCCTTCAAGACAAAGGACATTAAGAGAGTGAGATGACACTTTAGAAGAAGATGCCAACATCCACCACCCAACCCTGAATTCTTGTCTTCCTCCCCACACTCTCAGCCCACATCCCTGCCTCCTTGTGACTGTCAATGCCAACCCTTTTCTCCTCTATATTTGAGAGACTCTTATGATACCTGAGAGCTGATTTCACTCTTGTCTAACTTTCTTATCTTGTAATCTAGTATTCCACTGATTTTCTACCCTGCCACAATTGAATTTAATTTACTAAGAGTACCTTGCAGGGTTATTTTCATAAATTTTGTTCATCTTGCCATTACTTTCAGAATTTTGTTTCTCTCCCCCCTGTATCTTTCCAGAAGACATTTTTAAAAGTTATTTCCTCTTGGCAGCATTGTTCCTGAGTTTACAAAGCAAGATTTATAAGATTTAGAAAGACTTATATATGTATATGTGTGTGTGCGTGTGTGTATATGTGCACATATATATGTATTTTTTCATATATATATGAAAAATTTGCCCAAGACTGTCAGAATACATAAATGCATTCACACTGGCTTGAGCTTTTCATGGTCCTTTGACTCCTCCTATGCCCTTATATCTACAATGTATTTCTGAATATTTACATTTTGCCATAGTTCCATTTATACAATAATATCAGTTAGGTTTTGCTGAGTAATAAACAACTCCAAATGTGGTGGCTTAAAACAACAATTATTTATTATTTCTCATGAATCCAGCAGTTCTAATGATATGGGCTGGGTCCTGCTGATCTTGCTAGGTTCACTAAGGAATCTATAATCAGCTGGTGGACACTGGGGGGCTAAGTGATCCAGGATGGCCTCAATTGGGAAGATCTACCTTTCTTTCATGTATCTCTTATATTCCTACAGAGGAATGCTGCCATGGCGGTGGCAGGAGTCAGAGAGGAGGCAGAAATTTTCTGCTCTCATTGAGTCTCATAACAAAACAAACTAGATCTTTTTGGTGAGAAACACTGTCAAGTCTTACAGCGAAGGGCTTAGATACAGGCAGAGGTGAAGTATGGGATGGCCAAGGCAATCGAGCCACACAGGAACAGCCTTGGTGTTTCTTCTCTTCTATCAGCATACTGATTGTAGTTAGGTTGTGATTGCGGTTATAGACTGGTTGATTCACAGAAAGGACTTTTACTGTATAATAACATTTCCTCCTATGAGTTTTAGAAAATCACTATAGATGCTCAAAGTTGTAGCTTTACCACTACATGCACATTTAAGGGCAGAGGAAAAGGACAACTGATAGACATTTAAACTTAGAATGCCATTGTAAATAGAGGAAAATTTGGATGGAAGTGCATAATATCAGGAACTCTCCATTCATGGAGATTGATTTCTAAAACCATTGGGAAGAATGAATGAGAAAGTCAGATAATTTCTAAGCCTAGCTAGATTATGTGAACAATTGCCTTAATACTTATGTCATGTTATAAAGCTTTGGTTTGTAACTTGATTTTATTCTTCAATCATCATTTTCTGTCTTGCCTTAAATGTATCTGATTTATCATGCATGTATTTATATAGAACAACTCACTGAATTAAAAATAATAATAAATTTCATGTTTTCCTCTGTACTTTGAAGCAAGGAATGAGACCTTTAATTATCTCACTTACATAAACAAAATGGACCCTAATTAATTTAGTGCCAATTATTATGGTCTAAACTTAACTTGCAGTAAATCCATAGCTAAGACCATCCTTATGGTTGCTAAGAAAATTTTATTCTTTAACATTTAATATTTAATGTTTTTCTCACTTTATAAAACATCTTTCCCCCTCAACATATGTAGGGCTTTCTAGAAGCCTCATCAGTTTAATTAATGGAGAAAGTCTGATGACCTCTGTTATATCGTTAATTACATTTACTAGTATTATGGATTTTGACAAAGGACAACAAAATAAAAGGAACCATACCATAGGTAAGGATCTTTTCTTTTAAATTTTTTCTTAACATCAGAATCCTGTATTTTCTGAAAGCTGATGTGTATTTTGTAATATCCTACCATAAGTTATATTTGTAAGAATGTAATAGTGAGTATTGGTTTAGTGACTTACTCTTTACAAAGCACTATTACCCATTACTTATTTAATGTTAGTTACATATTTGTTGTGAGAGTGGGTTGAGACTCTTCATGAAGATGCTTATGGGAGAGGCCTGGGCTGAACCAGAATGCCAGACAACCAGAATGAGAGATGTTCTTTTTTATGTGCTGAAGATGAGCTTAGAAGATAAACCAAATAGTGCATCCACTAGTAGTGAGAGGAGGCAGCTTCTCTTCCGTTTGCCCTGGGACTATATCTCATGCAGGCAACATAAAAAGCTGTCAAATAAGGGAGGAAGTATGCGTTATTAGCCATCTACAGGGTCAGAGAATAGTGCTTGTAAGCAGAGGGATTGCAAAGTGCCCATGAGCTGTTTCATTTACCGCTTTCAGATAGCCCTAAACCATAAGTACTTTTCTCCCCTTTATTATGTGTATGTGTGTGTATAAAATAAATGACATATGTATAATATAATAGTGATTATAAAGTAAACAGCTATATAACTATTAATCAGGAGAAGAAATTTCATGTTACCAGCATCCCTAGAAGCATCTTATGTGCTCTTCTCTGGTCAAAGCCCTGTATCTTCCTCCTAGAAAAGTCATTTTCAACTTTTAGTCTCTGAATCCCTGGCTAGTGGAGGAGAGGGGTTCATACGATCTTTTCAGGGTGTCTATGAAATCAAAGCATTTTCATAATATTACTAAGAATTTATTTAGCTTTTTATTGTGGTGTACTTGCACTGGTTTTGGAAAAGCAATGCTTATAGTCTCCCTGATAAACCGACGATGTACTATTCTACGCACTGGGTGTCTTCTTTGTTCTAAGGTCTTATGCAGCATTGTCTCATTCTGCCACTACCCCCATTCCTGTTGAAAAAGTGTGCTTAAGAGGTGCCTCCACAACATATTCTAATCCATTGATCTGTATGGTATCAAACAATTCACTCTGCTGTAGTGGGATTCTTCTACTCCCTGCCTCCCCTCAGCAATGAAGAATATCTTAAATTACCTCTCCTACTACTCAAGAAGAGGAGATTTTTAGCTGAAATTGTTTTCCCTGCCCCTAGAGAGTGCTTCGTTGTTGTGCAGCTAGGGACCCTGTGTACCTCTATTCTTGCCTTATCCTAAAACTCAGAAGTGAAGAATATTCTTTCCCAAGAAGAATCATCCTGAGGACCACCACTCCTCTCACCCCTTCCTCAAAGGAGCTGATCCAGGTGGTGGACAGTTACCCTAATTGGGCATAGGAGGTATTTGCTTTCAGCCTTTGAGGCTTGTGGGCAACAGATGGGTGAAGCTCTGTGTATGGTGTTAGTTTGCCTAGCCCACAGAAACTTGGAGCATCTGTGGTGAACCTGGAACCTCAGATTAGCTCAGAAAGGTACATTGTCTTTCGGTACTTCTAATTCACCATCTGTGATGTGTGTGAAAGCCAAACAACCATAAACACAACCTCTACTAAAATCCAGGGTGCAAAAGGAGGTGATGTAATATGGCACTCAGAGAGTGCTCACCCTAAAACCTCCTATAGCTATGACCTTCCTGAAGTTGACTAAGTTGAGCAACAAACAAATTTCTATATTCAGAAGCATTTTAAAAACTCAAGGGCCACCCTTGGGGGGGAACTAAAAAATCTTAAAGAAGTACAATCTTGCATGCCATTGAGGAGGATCCATGTTCACCTACTAAACCTGGTTCAGTGTTCTACCAGGCTTTATTTACGATATTATATACTGACCACGGAATTTCAGGGAAACTTATATCAGAAATAACATCTACAGGCTAATCAGGGGAACTTTTTTGGTACTCTTTGGGAGAAAGGAAAAGAAAAGGAAGAATAAAGGTTCTGATCTGGAAGTTCATTCATTCACTGATTCAACAATGATTTATTAATATGTACTATGTGAGAATTTCTATTCTAGGACCTGAGGATTTAACCATAAACACAATAGGCAAAGTCCCATTGCCTCCATAGAGCTTGCCTTGTAATTTTGATAATAATCAATGGAATGGAACTTTATTTTTTTATGTTTCAGAAGAAGAAAAACTGTAAGTAATCACTTTAAAATAATAAGAGTAATAACTTCAACAATAAAAACTCTGCTGTAGGAGAAAGAGAACGATGAACTTACTTTCTTAGACATTAGGACTTTCTCTGAACGTGAACACCTTTGAAATACAAATTTTCCTTAAGAAATAAAGATGCTTAATAAGCTTTACTGCTATTTCATTTGACAATTGTGAATCAATAATTTTCAGAGTAACCATTGTTTTTATAACTTCTGTAATTATTTAAACAGTGCTACTAATCTTTGAAGTTAGCACATATTTTATAATAGGAAAAAATTAAGAAAGATTATTTCACTCAGAGTTCTTACTCTTTCCAATTTGAGTGCTAGAAATTTTAAAACAGTATAAGCAGTAATGGCTTTGCTTTGAGACTTTTCCTGGCTTAACAAATCTAGTCAGCAAACATGTTACTTATTAAAATGTATTTTCCTTTCTTAAAGGAAAAAGCAGCTTTCAAACTGGGGTCTTCTAACTCCAGATTCCTGTATGCTTCTGCCACTAGAGTTGGCCTCCATCCTATATTTCAGTGACAGGAGATGCTGGACTCAAAATTATTGCCATGACCAGCTCTGTGCCTAGAGCTCATGTGGCCTGGAGACATGTGTAGTTCCAGAAAATGAGCCTATGATGGCCTCCGGCTCCCTATTTTCCTAGGAAGGGCATCATGACATTGCTCTGTGGAAAGTAATTAGGCAAAACATAAAAGTAATAACACCAAAAAGCAAATATATTTTGGCGGATTAATTTTACTTTTGGAACCTAAAAAGTACTCAGAGAAGCCCAAGAGAGAAAAATGTATGTACAGAAATATACATTGCAACATTGTTTATCAGGGTGAAAAACTAAAACATATGAAATGCTCAAAAAGAAGGAAGCCATCAGTCACTTTGGCAGGCTAACATAATGCAGGAGATTCACCCAGCTGAGGCCTAGAGATATTCCTCTTTCTGTATTTCCTGTATGTATTACATTAGATCTAGATTATCACTTCCATGAGTTTAGGGACTTCCTACTTGTTCCTTCATATATCTCTAAAATCTATTACATGTCTGACACGTTAAAGGCATTGAATAAATTCCTTAATGGAGACCGAAAGGAGCTGTTAAACTAAACTGACCAAATTTTCCAAACTTAAGTGTGGCTTTTAGCAGTTGAAAATAAACTCTTTCAACACAGAAACAAGAAAATATTGTCCATCTACCCCAAAGGCAATGAGCTATTTTTATTAATATTAGTTTTAATGGACAAATCATAATGTATACATTTGCGGGGTACAATGTGAGGCTTTGATATATGTATACAATGTAGAATGATTGAATCAAGCTAATTAACATCACCTCATTTAACTATAATTTTTTATGACGAGAGATTTGAAATTTACTCTCTTAGTTACTTTGAAATACCAATATATTATTATTGACTATAGTCACTTTGCTGTGGAATAGATCTGAAAACTTAGTACTGCTTTCTCTTGGAAACTTTGCACTTCATAATCAACAGTTCCCTATTCTCGTCCTCCCTACATCCACAGCCTCTGGTAATAATTATTCTACTCTCTATTTCTGAAAGTTCAACTTTTTTAGTTTCTACATATAAGTAAGATCATGCGGTATTTTTCTTTCTGTGCCTATCTTTCTTCACTTAGCATAATATCCTCTAGGTTCATCCATCTTGTTGTAAATAACAAGATTTCCTTCTTTTTTAAGGATGAATACTATTTCATTGTGTATGTATACCATATTTTCTTTATTCATTCATTGATGGACACTTAGGTTGACCCCATATCTGGGACATAAATAACCCAATTAAAAAAATAGGCTAAGAACAGACAGACATCAAAAAAAGACATACAAATGGTCAACAGGTGCTTTTTTTTTTTTTTTTTTCCAAGACAGAGTCTTGCTCTATTGCCCAGGCTGGAGTGCAGTGGTATGATCTCGACTCACTACAACCTCCACCTCCCGGGTTCAAGCTGTTCTCATGCCTCAGCCTCCCAAGCAGCTGGGATTACAGGCATGTGGCACCACACCCAGCTGAGTTTTGTATTTTTAATGTAGATGGGATTTCGCCATGTTGGCCAGGTCGGTCTCAAACTCCTGGCCTCAAGTGATCTGCCCACCTCAGCCTCCCGAGGGATTATAAGTGCTGGGATTGTAGTCATGAGCTACAGCACCCGGCAGTCAACAGGTACATTAAGAAATGTTCAGCCTCACTAATCATTAGGGAAAAGCAAATGAAAACCATAATGAGATATTACTTCACATCTGTTAGAATGTCTTTTATCAAAAAGATAAAAGAGAAGTGTTAGTAAGATTGCAGAGAAAAGGAAACTCTTGTACACTGTTGGTGGGAATGTAAATTAGTACAGCTATTATGGAAAACTATGTGGAAGTTCCTCAAAAAACTAAAAGTAGAACTCTACCATACGATCCAGTAATCCTACTTCTGGGTATATATCCAAAGGAATTGAAATCAATATGTCACAGGGATATCTGCACTCTCATGTTCATTGTGGCAATTAGCTAATTTTAAAGATAATGACCAAAGGAAAATTAACCCAGAATATCAATTAAAATTAAGGGCAAGTTCTATTAACTGCTTCTTATTTACTCCCCTTTCTTGTAGCTCAGCACATCGTGGGTGAAATTTTTTCAAATATAGCAAGTTTCTTGTTTGGAATTCTAAGTTCAAAACTGATTCAATTTTGGATGTCAACTGGTTTTCGTGATGATGTCAATCATATAAGTCTCATCTTTTCAATTCTGTATCTCATCTTTTATATTTGTAAGTGAGGGGCCTATGCCTATAATAAAATAACATAGAAAACTTCAAGATAAAAATATATGAAAAGTGCATACCAGGCAAAAGCTAGTAAAAACATTCAACTGATCTAGACAGAATATTTTTACTAAAATAATCTATCAAAAGAGATTAAAAATATGAATATCTATACAACAGAAAACAATGTACCAATATTAGCAAATACTATTATAAAAAAAAGAAGAATTTGACAAAACTATCATTACAGAAATTATGCCTTTCCCAGAGAATTTCATGACTAATTGAACAAAAAATAATTATGGCTATAAAAATATTTAAATATCTTAGAAGTTTGGTTCATAAGATATATAGTTTTACCTCCCAAAACAGAATGCATATCCTTTACATATACATGTAGACAATTTGCAGAAATTAACTTGAAGAACATTTCAATAAAATTTCAAACATTGTTCAACCATGATGCAATTAAATTAAATATGAACTACTACAAAAAGAGGGTTCCTCCCAGGCATAGTGACTTATGCCTATAATCCTAGCACCTTGGGAGGCTGAGGTAGGAGGATCACTTGAGCCCAGGATTTTGAAACCAGTCTGAGTAAGATAATGGGACCCCATGTCTACAAAAATTTTTAAAACTAGCTAGATGTGGTGGCACGTGTCTATAGTCCCAGCTCCTCAGGAGGCTGAGGCGGGAGGATCACTTGAGCCCAGGAATTTGAGGCTGCAGTGAGCTATGAAAGCACTCCAGCCTGGGCAACAAAGAGAGAAGCCGTCTCTCTAACAAAAGGGTGGAGGGGGGCAGTTTCAACCTGTAAATTAGATATTTTGTCTTGGTAACTCTTAGATCAGAAAGGCAATCAAAATAGAAGTTACATATCAAGTAAAGCTAAATGTTGGAAAATCTATCAATATTATTAATCCATGTCCCACAATCACCTCCTCAGAAAAATATGGTAGCTATTGATAATTAGTCTTATCATTGTCTCCTGACACAGCCTCAGAATAACATTTAATTCAGCTCTTCAGACAGCCCTTCTTACGATTCGGAATTGACATGCACGATAATACCTAGTTACCTCACCTGCACTATGTCCCTGTTACATTTAGGAATAAAACAATGATGTATATTCTCACATCTGTGATTAAAAATAATTCTGAAAGCTCTAGCTAATGTGATAAGGAGAAACATTTAAATATATTTTAAAAGAAAAAAATGGGTAGATTAATCACAACATTTTATATCATATAGAAAATTCAACAGAATTAATTGGTAAACAAAGTCAGCAAGACCCTTTAATAGCTTGATATAAGTTATCCAAACAGTTGATGGTATTTTTATCAGACAGCAATAACTAACTAAAAAATAAGAAAATTGTATTCTTTATGTACTGGTAAAAAGTCATAAAATATCAATGAATAAACTTAACAAATAGTTTGGATCTAAACATAGAAAATTATAAAAGTTATTAGGAAATATAAAATTTGAATAAATTGAAGCATAGAAAAACTTAGAGTAATGGGAATTTATCATTTTCCCTCTGAAGAGGAAAAGGCAGACCAGAGGATCTTGCGGCTTTCTAATGAATTAATCAGTGGATTAAATTCAATTATAATATACTGAGGGTTATAGAATCAAGCTAATGAATTAACAGACAGTGAGAGAATGATCAGTTAATTCAGGTAGGTTCCTCATGTACTAGTGTTCGTGTGTCTACTTAAATTCCTAAAAGAAAATCCAACAAATATAATTTCATCTAACATTATTTTTAATAAGTAATCCTAATTTCAAGATTAAAGGTTACACCCAAGGAAATAATTTAAAACTTTTAGAGTCAAAATGTCTCAATAAACATTTTAGGAAGAAACCTGCCAGGACAGAATTTCACTAAAACAAGATACAGAGTAAATATAAATTTAATGTAAAAAGACTTTCCCGGTGACCTGGCTTTGTGTTTATATTTAGTACCTTCAAGATAGTCATTATAAATATTTTCCTGACTTCACCATCACCTAACAAGTTATAATACCTAATCCAGGGCTTGATTATTTCAAAGAACCTATGTCCATGATTTCTTCTTCTTTCATGATTCAGCAGTGACTCTGCCTTTGCTACCATTTTCAGCCAGGATTAATATAAAAAATAGAAAACTTGTAATTTTCCATCTTTAGAAGGGAAAACTCAATAATGTAATAATGGCATTAATTTCACTAAATTAAACTTTATTACATTCCAAATCAAACAATGATAGAAATTGTTTTGGTTTTAAAATTTCCTTCTCTCTCTCTCTTTTTCTTTTACTTTTCTTTTCTTTTTTTTTTTTTTTCCGG
>NW_012123820.1:5522366-5545836 GCF_000951035.1 Colobus angolensis palliatus | reverse complement strand
AAGTAAAATGTTATTATTCATTATCCTTTCAGCCCCCTCCTTAGGAGTAGCAGAATTTTAGATTTACTGATTCTTCCTAAGTCTGTTTTATTTTATTAACTTATTTAGAGACAGTGTCTTGCTCTGTTGCCCAGGCTGGAGTAGAGTGGCACAATCACAGCTCACTGCAGCCTTGAATCCCTGGACTCAGGGCCTCCCCCGTCAGCCTCCTGAGCAGCTAAGACTAGAGGCATGCTCTACCATGCCCAGCTAATTTTTTTTTTTTTTTTTTTTTTTTTTTAGAAATAGGGTCTCACTATGTTGCCCAGGCTGGTCTTGAACTCCTGGCCTCAACCCATCCTCCTGCCTTGGCCTCCCAAAACTCTGGGACAAGTGTGAGCCACTGCACCTGGTCCCCTAAGCCTTCCAATACATAGACACATCTGCATTCACGAAAAGTATATGGAATTGCTCTGTGTATGCTTCTAAAAATGTATATATACAAGCATCGTCTTTGCATTGTTCATCAACTTGCTTTGCTTGCTCACCGTCATGCCTTTTCAGGTCGTGGATACACACATCCCTCTCTCTTTCTGTCAGCTGCACTCTCTTTAACCTCTCTTCTCCAACTGATCCCTCCTGCAGGTTTAGAGGACCCCTCCTGCAGAAGCCCGTGTAGCTGGGTCAGGGCCCTCGTTTATCTCATTATCACTCCGTATTGCTGCCAGCTGCAGACTCAGCCAACTCTCTGCTCACCGTCCTGCATACAGGAGGTGACTGGATGGGGACAGGGCAGGGGGCAGCCTGCTCAGGCCTCTCATTCCTTTCCACTAGCTGGAACCCCTGCCTCATCCATCCCCACCTCCGGGCTCTGCTGGTCCTGGGGTGTGAAGCACAGGGCAGTGTATGCTCTCTTGAGATGTTGAGGGAAGGGAAGAATCTTAGCAGTCCCCTGTGGCTTACCCTCATTCATTCATTCATTCATTCAGCACATGTCTCTGGGGGAACGCAGCCATGCAGCCACATATGGCTACCCCAGAGTCACATAGCTGCCAAGATAAGAGCTACCAAGGAGAAGGGGAGTCCATAGAATAGGTGGATCTGCCCCAGCAGAGAGCTTGGGGAGGGCTTCCCTGCGGAACAGGAGGTAAACCTGGAAGCGGAAGAGAAGCAGTGAAAAGGGGTGGGAGGGGCATTCTGGGCAAGAGGAATGGCACAGGGAAGGGCCGTGCGGCCTGGCACAGTGTGGAAACAAGACAGTGACAGGCATATGTTGATGTTGTGCAGGGCGCCAGCTCCCAGGGCCTAAGAGCAAAGGGAGTTCTAGGGCAGAGGTTAAGCAGCTGGAGGTATGGTCAGATTTACATATTGTAAGGAGCTCCCTGGCTGCCATGGGGAGAAGGGACTGGAGCACTTGAGTGGAAGAAGGAACAGTGAAGAGGGGCTAGAGGCCTGCTGGGCTGCTGGCTCTGCAGGCAGGGAGAAGTGGGGATCCATTTAAAGGGAAAAGGCCCGGGTGCAGTGGCTCATGGCTATAACCCCAGTGCTTTGGGAGGCTAAGTCAAGAGGCTCGCTTGAGCCCAGGAGTTCAGGACCAGAGTGGGCAGTATAGTGAGACCCCATCTCTACAAAAAATTATTAAATTAGCAGGGCATGGTGGTGTGCACACGTGCAGTCCCAACTACCTGGGAGGCTGAGGCACGAGGATTGCTTGAGCCCAGTAGTTCGAGGCTACAGTGAGCTATGATCGCACCACTGCACTCCAATCTGGGTGATACAGTGACAGCCTGTCTCTAAAGAATAACGAAAGAACACTAAAAAAAAAAAAAAAGTAGGTTGGGGTAGGGAAGGGCAGCACTGGGACCTGAAGAAAGCTCTGTCCCACCCGGAGGCAGAAAGGGGTACCGGGTGGCCTCCCGGGTTCCAGAGGCTGTAGCACAGCAACCCATCAGAAGCCGGGGGAGCAAAGACCAGAGGCCATTTCCCCATTTGCTCCCAAGACAGGCCGGGGCAGGTAGGCCGGGAGGGTGGAAGGTGGTGCCAGCAACACTGGCACAGCCCTGCCAGGAGCACAGAACAGCTGCACGCTGGGAAGCCGGGGTTCTCTTCCCTGGACGAGAAGCCTTGGAAGCTCTCTAAAGCAGCTTCTCCCCCAGATCCTCCACTCCCAGGGCCTCCCCCCACCACACCCTTAGGGTGTTGCCTAAAGGGTGTAGAGAGAGCTGTGTCTCTCCCCCAAAATACCCTTTCCCCAAATGATCCCCCCCGACAATGCCTGAAATGCTACCATTAGCAGCTGTTCCTCCAGGTAAGCTCAGCGCTGTCCTGAATCGAATTTATCCAGTCTCATTCCTTCTTCCAAGAGAACTGGGCAAGGGATGAGGGGGCAAAGCCAGAAGGAAAAGAGGTAGAGTGGGTTGCTGGGGGTGGAGGCAGTGAGCACAAACACCAATGACTCTACCATCTGGCATGGAGCAGTCCCCAGGCACAGGTGCTGCCAGTTCCAGGTACGGGTGGGGAGGCCTCATTTGCTTCCCGCCCCCCACCCGCCCATGTAACATCCATGGCCTTGCTGGGCTCACAGTATGTGCCTGGGAAACGGCGGGGCGGCTCTCTCTAAGCCGTCACCCACATGGGCCCTCTCCCAAATCGATGAGGCATTCCTACCGTCACTGACCAATGGGTGCATGCTTGAGTCAGCTCCCTGGTCAGCTCTGGGCTTGGCTCAGTCATGAATCTTTTTTCTTTCTTTTTTTTTTTTTTCAGATGGAGTCTTGCTCTGTCTCCCAGGCTGGAGTACAGTGGTGTGACTCACTGCAATCTCTGCCTCCCAGGTTCAAGTGATTCTCCTGCCTAGCCTCCCCAGTAGCTGGGATTACAGGTGCCCGCCACCACACCCAACTAATTTTTAATATTTATTTTTGTAGAGGTGGGGTTTCACCATGTTGGCCAGGCTAGTCCTAAACTCCTGTCCTCAAGTGATCTGTCCACCTTAGCCTCTCAGAGAGCTGGAATTACAGGCGTGAGCTACCGTGCCCGGCCCGCTGTGACTCTTTTTTTTGAGACGGAGTCTCGCTCTGTCAGGCTGGAGTGCAGTGGCACACTTTCGGCTCACTGCAAGCTCCGCCTCTGGGTTCATGCCATTCTCCTGCCTCAGCCTCCCAAGTAGCTGGGACTACAGGCGCCTGCCACCACGCCTGGCTCATTTTTTGTATTTTTAGTAGAGATGGGATTTCACCATGTTAGCCAGGATGGTCTCGATCTCCTGACCTCGTGATCCACCTGCCTCGGCCTCCCAAAGTGGTGGGATTACAGGTGTGAGCCACTGCGCCCGGCCCTCTCTCTCTCTTAGAAACAAGAGTCTTGCTCTGTTGCCCAGGCTCTGGAGTACAGTGGCATGATCATGGCTCACTGCAGCCTCAACCTCCTGGGTTTAAGAAATCCTCCCACCTCAGCCTCCTAAGTAGCTGGTACTACAGGCATGTGCCACGAAGCCAAGCCAATTTTTAAAATTTTTTTGTAGCGACAGGGTCACATTATGTTGCCTAGGCCAGTCTCAAACCCCTGGGTTCAAGCAATCATCCCACATCAGCCTCCCAAAGTGCTGGAATTATAAGTATGAGTCACTGTGCCTATCCAAAATTTCATGACAATTTCAAAATTCATCTAGAAAAATTAATGTGTGAGAATAGGCAAAACAATTTTTTAAGTGGTGAACTTTCTCTACCAGATAGGTATTAAAACATTTAATAGGTCTACAGTAATTAAAATACAACCGTTGTAACACAGGAACACAAAGTAAGTCAAAGAAACACAAAGGGCACAAAACTAGTCGAAGTATGAATGGCAATTTAATATATGATAAAAGTAGAATATCCACAATATTCTTTAGTGTTAAAAACAAATATTTCAGTGTTTACTTATTAACTAGAACTATGTCTGCTAAGAAGGAGGTATAAGTTGTGGGCAAGTTCACAAAGAAATCATCAGCTGATTTTCATTTCAACCCTCCAGAACCCATCTGAAACAACCAGACCTCTAAAGTGTGCTCTAGCCTCAATGGGGTATGTGAAGCCGTGCAAAGATGTCCACAGTAGGCTTTACAATACAATTGGATATAAGTTGGAGGAAGAAAAAGGACATGGGGTGGTGGTAATAATTTGCAATATTTTTCAGCTGAAATCAAGTGAAGTTGCCTCTCTATAAAAGTCACAGTACTGTCACAACATCTGATACTTTTAACTCGGGTAAAATTTGTGCTGCTGCTGATGTTAAATTAATACTTTATATTTATTTCTTTTTAAAAATAGGTGAGTTAATTGGAATGTCAGGAATATTTACTCTGGCCATTGTGGGACTTCTTTTAAATTCTACAAGTTTTAAAGCAGGAGTTGAAGCACTTCTTGAGTAAGTGGCTAGCATATTTTCACTTTATTTCATACACTGGAATGTATAATATTATAATAGTAACAGTATCTACATCTACATGGCCAAAGTAAGATTTGCAAAGACTTGAAAGCTACCTAACTAAAAACCTTTCCTAGATTTTATTTTTTCTTGCCAGTGTCTTTGAATCCTCCAATTTAAAGCAAATTCGTAACCTTACCTTGAGTCCAAGTTGGTTCTCTTTCCCCACTAATTCCTCAAGTCTCTGATTATCTCCTCAGTAATTTCCCATGTAAAATCTTGTACCCACTAGTAGGAGGGTTCCAAAAGTGCAGTAATCGAGAAGTAATATTTTAATATTTTAACGCAATATTTTAAAATTGAGTTTAAGTTGAACGTAATGCAAAAATATAATCTAAAGATCAGTATTTTAAGGACAATGAGGTGCTGTGTAAAGCAAATCAGAAGAGGAAGCTGGGGCATTTGAAGAGGATTAGTAGTGTTATAAAAGAAAGTATGACCAAACTAAATGTAAGCAAGACTAAGGTTGGAAAAGTGCAAATTGTGCCTTGCTCAAGGGCACTCAGCTGAGGGGTGAGTAGTTATCAGCCAAAAGGAAGAGCACTTTCTGTAATGCTTCGATACGTAGAGTGGAAACTTGACCTGAACAACATAATGACAACGTATGTGTTAACAAAGACCCTGAAAGTAAACCATGATTTTTAGAGTTTTGGGACAACGTTATAGAAGACAGAATTAATTCTGATGTAAGAAGTTTAAAAGATATAGGGTCTTATAGGATTCTGGAGCACTTCAATAAAATTCCATGCCAACTACAATGGAAGTGAATTGTACTTACACTTAGGCAAAATTAAATGGACCACAGTTGAGGGAAGAATTTAAAATGCTACACAAGTGTTAGCTATATATATGGGGAATTATTCTGAAGGTTTTCCTCTCCTTCTTTCTCCAACTGTAAGCTGGATCTTCAACTATATTACTTATATTTATTCTTCATTCCTTGTAAGTTGTGATGTCTTTCTTGCCTGCGTTCCTAGTACTATTGAGCCTACAATTGAAATAGGTGATCTCTCTGTACCTCATATTGATTTCTAAATCATTCTATCTCCCACTTCCTTAAAAGAATCCAATTTAGAAGCCCGTGCCATCAGAATATACCACCTGCCTCTTGGTTGTGATTATCTATAGACTTCTAACTCACATTCTCCATTTTGTGAAGATTTTAGTTTCTGTCTCACTGTGAGTCTCCAATATTACTCTATCACCATTCTTAGTGATGTCAATATTCATACAGTTAATCCTTTACTCCCTCATCTTCCAATTCCTGTATCTTCTCTCCTTGTATAAGTATGTCCACCACTCCTCTTTAACCACCCACTCCCACAGTTGTACAAATAACTACTTCATAAACACAGTTGCAAGAATCTTACTGTCTAAAATATGGCACGTACCAACTTCTACTCTTGAAGATAGTGGAAATCTAAGATAATAGTGTTAAATTCTACCAACATCTCAAAACAACCTGTAACAGGTCCATGTTAACTCTTAAACAGAGAAGGTGTACCATCTCCCAGCTTTTCACTGTATGCCCTCTAGTACCTAAATTCTAACAATTCTGCAACCATACTGAGACTCAAATCCATTGATTCTGTCATCTTTTACTGACCCTCACCTATCCCATATTTTCAATTCCTCTTTATCCAGGTCATTTCTTTTGTGTAAAATAATTTAATAACTTTTCATCATTTTCAGCTAAAAGTCAAAGTTGTTTGTAAATGTTTTATTCATTTTTTGATAATTATTAGCACAATGATTCACATAGATAAACCCTGTAATCAAGATGTCAAATTAATCAATTATAAATATTTTTAATTTTTTCTGAATAATGCAGATTCTGGAATTTTCTATCTCATGTTGCTTTTCTCATGGTGTTTACTTTCTTTGGACTTCTAATTCCTGCACATACATATTTGTATATAAAATTTGTTGATATATACTATTCATTAAATATCTACTTCACACTGATTGTTTTAAGGTAAGAATATCATTAAAATTTTTCTATTTATAGATAATTGAGTAAGTTTAAAGATCATCTTTTAAATAACACAAAGATTTTGTACCTTAGATTGAAAAATTGACTCAAACTTTCCAAGGATCATCAGCAAATAAATGCTTAGTCATTTTTTTTTTTTGGCTTTTAACTAAATTTCAAAGCAATGCAAACTCTGTTTATTTTTAATTAGAAACAAACACAATTAACATTTAACATATTTTGTCCAATGTTTTTGTAATGACATTTCATGAAATTAAATACCTCTTATAAATAAAAATCTTGTTTTTGCTCAATATTATATAGCAAACAATTTTCTATTAATTAAAAACTACAGTTAGAAATTGCTTTTTAAAAATCATAGGGAAGCCCTCTTTGTAAACGTCTTTTTTTCTCAAATAATTTTTGTAGTTTCTTTTTCCACTGTTAAGAAGTAGAAAAAAGTCTGTTCATGTAGCTGAAAAGGAGATAGCATAGAGTGGGAAAAACCATCATAACTAGAGTCTCATAGTTCTTTAATCTCCATCACTCAAATGGTTAACATTCTGCTTCCATCTAGTTGAATTGTTGAAGTCAAGGCAGCTAGTGCCAACTAAAACAAAATTATTTCCCAAATTATCAGATCAAATTAGTGTAAAACATAGGTATGATATATGACCGAGGGAAAAAAAAATCTGGCAAATAGTGGACCAATTCAGCAAGGTTAAAATCTATAAACAAAAAGAAACAGAGAGCATTTTTCCCTTCTTATTCATTAGATTTGTTTTTATTTGGGGTGGGGATTCAGAATTTACACACAACACATCTTGAACTTTTTTTTTTCCTCCTGAAGGAGCATCACTCAAGGATGATGTAAAGTTACTATGCTACTCACCTAATAGAAAGAAACAAAGAATACCATTCTCTTGGCATGTCTCTACCTGCTGCCTTTCTTTAGTGTCATGTCAACAGTGTGTGAAAGATGTCTCATTTGTTTGAGAGTTACGAATTCTACAGGGAATAGATTAGAGTAGAAAGAAATGGAAAGAAACTCCTATGAAAGAATAACTTTCTAAAAATTGCTTTGTCTTTTAGACTTCTGACCCTTCTGTTAATGAGCCCTGTTTTGTCTCGAGTTGGTCATGAGTTCAGCTGGCGCTGGGTATTCACAATGGTCTGGAGTGAAACGAAAGGGATGCCTAATATAAACATGGCCCTTCTGTTTGCCTACTCTGATCTTTATTTTGGATCTGACAAAGAAAAATCTCAAGTAAAGAAAGCTGTATTTTCTTATTTGAATATGGTATACAACTATTGCTGTGTATATAAAATATATTTTTTGTAGTGAGGTAGCTCAACTTCACTTGGGATGTAGGAGTGATTTAGCTATGATGGCAAGATTGGGGAGAGGAGGAACAACTGGCAACTTTCCTTCACCCCATTCTAGTTTAGGAATTCCTAAGTTTCTTCATACCCTAAAAATAGGTTTATTACAAAGATCAAAGTAATTCAAACTTATCAATCATTTAAAATAGTATCTGATACAAAATGTGCACTCAATAATGTTTTAATTATTTATTGCACTCAAGAGAAGTGGAAACTTTCTTATGATTGGCCCTGTTGCCTTCTGTAACTTTCTGAGGCCTCATTTAGTAATGCTATGAGCCAAAACATTTTAATTGTCAGGTAAAGCACTCTAAACAGTACCCTCAAGCTCTGCCTAGCAGAAAATACTGGGCATAATTCTTCTTCTACCATGTGTCTGGGCAAGATAATTACAAGGATCTCTATAAGAAAATTTCTATGCAGATATCACAGAGCATCTGATGCTTTTATCATCTGGATTTTTTTAAACAAAAATTCCAAGTGTATAAAGAGAAGTGGCAAGATAATCATTATGTGTCGACTTAAATAATATTCAGTCCAAATATTTAAAAATCTAATCTTTAAACTGCCTTTAAAATCAAAATTATCCAATATTGTATGACCTCTCCCTTCTATCTATTTCTACACACCCAAATAATCAAGATCAGTATCATCACCATACACCTGATCAGTGTGATGGCTACCCTTGTGCACAGATCTAGGTTCTGAAATTTTTAGCTTAGCTGCTATTTGCTGCGTGGACATCAGCAAGTTTTTAATTCCCACCTCACCTCAAGTATCAGTTTCCTTACTCCAAAACAGACTTAATAGTATCAATGGTTTGCTGGTAAATATTTAACAAGTAACTTAAGTGTTGAGGTGAGAGGAAGCCCTAATTTGCAGTATTTGTCCATTTCTGTTGTGTAATCACTTCCACCAACAGAACATCAGTCAGCTCACAAACTTCCTGAAATTGAATGATTAGCTCTCATGAGCTAGTAAGAGCCAGCCTAGCACACTACCGTCACAAAGCATTATTATGAGAAACAAAAAATGTACATAAAACGCTTGGCACATTGTTTAGCATATAGCAATTGTACAATAAATACAAGCTCTGATGATGAAATTATAGTGATGATATACTCTGCAGTAGTGTTTTAAAATAAAATTTTAGTAAATAAAATCATTTAGTAAAATATTCTCACTAGAAGTAACTCCTTGAGAAGAAAGTAGCACTCCTTTTCTCAATTTAATCTAGCGGAACCCTACCGTTAACTTAATACTTACCCAGAGACATTACAGTAAAGGGTTAAAGATACTAACATCAAAGACTTATTGCCTTTTTAATTCTGTCTCTACTACTCATAAGTTATGTTATATTGGGAAAGTCACAGTGCCCCAGCCTCCCATCTGTGTGATTGTACAGTATTGGTAATTACCTCACAAAATTGCAGTGAAGATTAAATAAGCCTGGTATATTGTATTATATGACTGTTTTATGTGTTAGCTCTTATTAATTTTAAACTATTTATCTAATTGAGTGGTCTTTTACCTAGAATGCAATGCGCTTTAGATTGATTTAGGAACTTTTAGAAAAAATATCAATGTCTGTAAAACTCTAGTCTTTACTGTGATGAATAGTGGATATCAGACTTACTTTCCATAGTAAACAATTACAAAAATGTTTAAAATATATGAAGCAACTGATTTGGGGTATTGGATAAGGGACATTGCCTGGTTAGATCCTTCAAGAAACAGAACACATAAGGAGAATTCACATTCACTCTGATCTTTCTTCAAAAATGTGGCACAGAGACGTGAGGGCCAAACAGGGTGCAGTAAACTTACTGAGTGGAAAACATGTGTATGAGAGGTTAGGGCTACCTAAGTAGCTAGAATTTGGGGAGGCAGGGTATCATGGAGGGAAGAATTGTATAGAAAAAGGAGCACCAGAAATTTAAATTTCCTTGGATCATTACTTCAATACTAATCATAATAAGCAGAGATTTTGGAGGAGGAGCAGCAGAACAGAGCTGCTTGGGAGCTTTTGGCTGAATGGATATTGTAAAGGCCACACAGCTCTGGCAGATACTGGAGTTCTGACTAGCCATAGTGTATACCTCACTGAAAACCACACAGGTTAAGTTGTGAATCCAGAAAGACCATGTCTTAGAAATAAGAAGTATGCCCTAGGCCAGGCGTGGTGGCTCACGCCTGTAATCCCAGCACTTTGGGAGGCCGAGGCGGGTGGATCATGAGGTCAAGAGATCGAGACCATCCTGGCCAATATGGTGAAACCCCTTCTCTACTAAAAATACAAAAAAATAGCAGGGCATGGTGGCGGGTGCCTGTAGTCTCAGCCACTCGGGAGGCTGAGGCAGGAGAATGGCGTGAACCCAGGAGTCAGAGCTTGCAGTGAGCAGAGATTGCGCCACTGCACTGCAGCCTGGACGACAGAGCGAGACTCCATCTCAAAAAAAAAAATAAAGAAAGAAAAAAAAGAAAAAAGAATTATGCCCTGAAGAAATGTGTATTTTAGACCTATTTGAAGAAAGACTAGAATCATACCTTAGAAAGATAATGTAATCTGCCAGTAAATTAACTGCCTGACACAAAACGAAACTCTTTACAGGAAGACAGTGTAATCAAGACTCTCAACAATGTAACATCCATAATACATAGCCTAAAATCAAATATTACTGTGCATGTGAAGAAGCAGGAAAATGTGGTCTATTACTAAGAGAAAAAATTGTTCAATAGAAACAGCCACCCAAAGATGACACAGATGTTGGAACTAGCAAAACTTTTAAAAATATACTCAAGTATCTAAAGAAAAAATGGATATAAGAAATGAAGATATGGGGTATTTCAGTGAAGAAATTGAAACTATAAAAAAATCTAAAGAAAAATTCTAGAAATAGGAAATATCCAAACTAAAAATTTTTGTTATCAGCTTAATGGCAGATTGGACTGTGCAGAAGAAAAAAAAATAAGTTTTAAGTTAATATGTTCTATAAGAGTGAGGAAGTATATGAAGCAAAAACTGATAAACCTAAAGGGAGAAATAGATAAATTATAATTGGACATTTTAATACTTCTCTATATAACTCAACAAATTATAGAACAACTAGACAGAAAATCAGCAAAGATATGAAAGAATTGAAATCATCATCGACCAATAGGATCCAATTGATATTTACGGAAATTATATCAATTGATGCAGAAAAAGCATTTTACAAAATGTAAAATTCATTCATGATAAAAACTTCAAAACATAAGAATAGAAGGGAATTTTCTAATGTTGATAGAGAACATCTGTAAAAAGTCTATAGGTAACAACATAATTAATAGTGAAAGACTTTTCCCTTTAAGATTTGGAACAATGTGAAAGTGTCTACTTTGTCTTTTTTTAAAACTTTTATTTTAGGTTCAGGGGTACATGTTCTGGTTTGTTATGTGGGTAAATTGCGTGTCATGGAAGTTTGGTGTACAGATTATTTCACCCAGGAAATAAACATAGTACCTGATAGATATTTTTTCCATTCTCACCCTCCTGCCAACCTCCACTCTCAAGTAAGCCCAGTGTCTGTTGTTTTCTTCCTTGTGTCCATATGTACTCAATGTTTAGCTCCCACTTATAAGTGTGATATATGGTATTTGGCTTTCTGTTCTTGTGTTAGTTCACTTAGGATAATGACCTCCACCTCCATCCATGTTGCTGCAGAGGACACAAGGACATGGTCTTGGTTTTTGTTTTTTACTTTTGTGTTTTCGTTTTTGTTGTTGTTGTTTTGTTTGTTTGTTTTTGTGTTTTTAGAAAACCTTTTATTTTAGGTTCAAGGGAACATATGTAGATTTGCTACATAGGTAAACTCACGTCACAGGGGTTTGTTGTACAGAATATTTCATCACCCAGGTACTAAGCCTAGTACCCAATAGTTATTTTTCCGATCCTCTCCCTTCTTCCATCCTCCACCTTCAAGTAGTCTCCACTATCTGTTGTTCCCTTCTTTGTGTCCATATATTCTCATCATTTAGCTCCCACTTATAAGTAAGAACACCCAGTATTTGGTTTTCTGTTCCTGCGTTAGTTTACTAAAGATAATGGCCTCCAGCTCTGTTCATGCTCCTGCAAAGGACATGATCTCATTCTTTTATGTGGCTGCATAATATTCTGATATGGTTTGGCTCTGTGTCCCCATCCAAATCTCATGTTGAATTGTAATTCCCAATGTTAGGGGAGGAACCTGGTGACTGGATCATGGGGAAGGATTTCCCCCTTAACTGTTCTCATGGTAGTGAGCGAGTTCTCATTAGATCTGGTTGTTTAAAACTGTGTAGCACTTCCTCTTTCACTCTCTCTCTCTCCTGCTCTGCCATGTGAAGATTTTGCCTGCTTTTCCCCTTTGCCTTCTGCCATGATTGTAAGTTTCCTGAGTCCTCCCCAGCCATGCTTCCTGTATACCCTGCAGAACCATGAACCAATTAAACCTTTCTTCTTTATAAATTACCCAGTCTGGCCGGGTGTGGTGGCTCATGACTGTAATCTCAGCACTTCAGGAGGCTGAAGTGGGTGGATCATTTGAGGTTAGGAGTTTGAGACCAGCCCGGCCAACATGGTGAAACCCTGTCTCTACCAAAAATACAAAAATTAGCTTGTGTGGTGGTGCGCACCTGTAATCCCAGATACACAGGAGGCTGATACATGAGAATCTCTTGAACCCTGAAGGCGGAGGTTGCAGTGAGCCGAGATTGCACTGTTGCATTCCAGTCTGGGCGACAGAGTGAGACTCCATCTCAAAAACAAAAACAAAACAAAACAAAAAACCCAAACAAACAAACAAAAACACCCAATCTCAGGTAGTTCTTGATAGCAGTGTGAGAATGGGCTAATACATATTCTGTGGTGTATATGTACATTTTCTTTATCCAATCTGCCATGGTGGGCATTTAGGTTAATTCCATATCTTTGCTATTTGTGAACAGTGCTCCAATGAGCATAGGCATGCATGTGTCTTTATGGTAGAACAATTTATATTCCTTTGGGTATGTACACAGGAATGGGATTGCTGGGTCAAATGGTAATTCTGATTTTAGCTCTTTGAAGAATTGCCACACTACTTTCCGCAACGATTGTACTAACTTACACTCCCACTAACTGTATAAGTGTTCAGTTTTCTCTGCAATCTTGCCAGCATTTGTTATTTCTTCACTTTTTAATAAGAGCTATTCTGACTGGTGTGAGATGGTATCTCATTACGGTTTTGATTTGCTTGGCTCTAATGATCAATGATACTGAGTTTTTTAAAATATGCTTGTTAGCTTCATGTATGTCTTCTTTTGAAAAGTGTCTGCTCATGTCCTTTACCCACTTTTAATGAGGTTGTTTGTTTTCTTGTAGATTTGTTTAAGTTCTTTATAAATGCTGCATATTAGACTTTTGTCAGTTGCATAGTTGGCAAATATTTTCTCCCATTCTGTAGGTTTTATATTTACTCTGTTGATAGTTTCTTTTGCTGTGCAGAAGCTCTTACGTTTAGTGAGATCAATTTATTAAGTTTTGCTCTTGTTGTGATTGCTTTTGGCATCTTTGTCATGAAATCTTTGTCAGTATGTCCAGCATGGTATTGCCTAGGTTGTCTTCCAGAGTTTTTATAGTTTTGAGTCTTACATTTAAGTTTTTAATCTATCTTGAGTTGAATTTTTTTAAGTAGTGTAAGGAAGGGGTCCAGTTTCAACCTTCTGTATATGGCTAGCTAGTTATTCCAAAACCATTTATTGAATAGGGAGTCCTTTCCCTATTGCTTCTTTTTGACAGCCTTGTCAAAGATAAGATAGTTGTAGGTGTGCAGCCTTATTTCTGGACCCTCTCTTCTACTCTGTTGGTATACATGTCTGTTTTTGTACCAGCACCCATGCAGTTTTGATTACTGTAGCCCTGTTGGACATTTTGAAGTCGGGTAATGTGATGCCTCCAACTTTGTTCTTTCTGCTTAGTGTACCTTGGCTATTTGAGCTCTTTTTGGTTCCATATGAATTTTAAAATAGATTTTTCTAGTTCTGTGAATGTCATTGTTAGTTTGATAGGAATAGCATTGAATTTGTAAATTCTTTGAGGCAGTATGGCCATTTTAATTATATTGATTCTTCCTATCCATGAACATGGATTATTTTCCATTTGTTTGTGTCATCTCTGATTTCACTGGGCAGTATTTTGTAATTCTCATTGTAGAGATTTTTTACCACACTGGTTAGCTATATTCTTAGGTATTATTTGGGCAATTATGAATGGGACTGCATTCCTGATTTGGCTCTTGGCTTGATTGTTGGTGGTGCATAAGAATGCTGATGAATTTTGTATGATGATTTTATATCCTGAAACTTTGCTGAAGCTGTTTACCAGTTGATGGAGCCTTTGGGCCAACTATGAGGTTTTCTAGATACAGAATCATGTTTTCTGCCAATAAGGATAATTTGACTTCTTCTTTTCCTATTTGGATGCACTTTATTTCTTTCTCTTGCCTGATTGATCTGGCTAGGACTTCCAATACTATAATGAGTAGGACTGGTGAGAGAGGGCATCCTTGTCTTGTGCCAGTATTCAAAAAGAATGCATCCAGCCTTCGCCTACTCAGTATGATACTGGCTGTGGGTTTGTCATAAAGGGCTCTTATTATTTTGAGGTATGGTCCTTTGATACCTAGTATATTGAGAGTTTTTAACAGGAAGAATTGTTGAATTTTATTGAAGTCTTTTCTGCATCTATGGAGATCTTCATATAATTTGTCTTAACTTCTGTTCTGATCAATCACATTTATTTATTTGCATATATTGAACCAACCTTGCATCCCAATCAAGACTACTTGATTGTGGTGGATTAGCTTTTTCATGTGCTGCTGGATTTCGGTTTACTAGTATTTTGTTGAGGATTTTTGCATCAATGTTCATCAAGACTATTGGTCTTAAGTTTTCTTTTTTTTGTTTCTCTGCCAGGTTTTGGTATTAGGATGATGCTAGCCTCATAGAATGATTTGGGGAGGAGTTTTTCCTCCTTGGTGTTTTGGAATAGTTTAAGAAGAAATGGTACCAACTCTTCTTTGTGTATCTGGTAGAGTTAGGCTGTAAATTTGTCTGGTCCATGGCTTTTTTTGGTTGGTCTATTTGTTACTGATTCAATTTGGGAACTCATTACTGGCCTGTTCAGGGAAACGCTTTCTTCTTGGTTGAGGCTTGGAAAGATATATGTGTCTAGGAACTTATCCATCTCTTCTAGGTTTTCCAGTTTGTGTGCATAGGGGTGTTCATAGTAGTCTGTGATGGTTATTTGTATTTTTGTGGGGTCAGTGGTAGCGTACCCTTTGTCATTTCTAATTGTGCTTGTTTGAATGTTCTCTTTTCTTCCTTATTAGTCTAGCTATCAGCTTATCTGTCTTAGTAATTTTTTCAAAAATAAAAAGAACCACTGGATTCATTGATCTTTTGAACAATTTTTTTTGTGTGTTTTGATCTTCTCAGTTCAGCTCTGATTTTGCTTATTTCTTATCTTCTGCTAGCTTTGGGGTTAGTTTACTCTTGCTTCTCTAGTTCTTTTGGTTGTGATTTTAGGTTGTTAACTTGAGATCTTTCTTTTTGATGCAGGCATTTAGTGATATAAATTTCTCTCTTGACATTGCCTTAGCTGTGTCCCAGACATTCTGGTATGTTGTCTTTTTGTTCCTATTAGTTTTGAAGAACTTCTTGATTTCTGCCTTTATTTTATTATTTATTATGAGTTTTATTTACCCAAAAACTCATTAAGAAGCAGGTTGTTTAATTTCCATATAATTGGGTGGTTCTGAGTAATTTTTTAGCCTTAATTTCTGTTTTTATTGTGCTGTGATCTAGAAGTGTTTATGGTATGATTTTGTTCTGTTGCATTTGCTGAGGATTGTTTTATGTTTGATTATGTGGTTGATTTTAGACTATTTACCATGTGGTGATGAGAAGAATGTATACTCTGCTGTTTTTTGATGGAGAGTTCTATAGAGGTCCATAAGATCCATTTGGTCCAATGCTGAGTTCAGATCCTGAATATCTTTGTTCATTTTCTGCCTTAACGATATGTTTACTACTGTCCGTGGAGTGTGGAAGTCTCCCACTATTATTATGTGGGAGTATAAGTCTCTTTGTAGGTCTCTAAGAACTTGCTTTATGAATCTCAGTGCTCCTCTGTTTGGTGCATTAATATTTAGTATAGTTAGGTCTTCTTATTGAATTGAACCCTTTACCATTGGTGTAATGCCCTTCTTTGTGTTTTTAAAAACTTTGTTGTTTTAAAGTCTGTTTTGTCTGCAAATAGGATTGTTTAACTCCTGCTTTTTTTTGTTTTCCATTTGCTTGGAAAATATTTTATTTTGAGCTTATGGGTGTCACTGCAGATGAGAAGGGTCTCTTAAAGACAGCACACCATTGGCTCTTGGTTCTTTATCCAGCTTGCTGCTCTCCATCTTTTAAATGGGATATTTAGCCCATTTACAGTCAAGGTTATTATTGATATGTGTGGATTTGATCATGCTATTGTGTTGTTAACTGGTTATTATGTCAGTTTGTTTGTATAGTTGCTTTATTATGTCACTAGTCTGTGTATTTATTTGTGTTTTTGTGTAGGCTGGCAGTGATGTTTCCTTTCTATATTTAGTGCTTCTTTCCAGATCTCTTCTGAGGCAGATCTGTTGGTAACCAACTCCTTCAGTATTTGCTTATCTGAAATAAAAAAAAATCGTATTTGATGTTCACTTAGGAAGCTTAGTTTGGCTGGATATGAAATTATTGGTTGAAGATTTCTTGTTTAAGGATGTTGAATATAAGCCCCCAGTCACTTCTGCTTGTAGGGTTTCTACTGTTAGCCTGATGGGGTTCCTTTTGTAGGTGACCTGCCCTTTCTCTCTAGTTGCCTTTAATTTTCTTTTCTTCATTTTGACATTGCAAAATCTGATGATTGTGTGTCTTGAGGATGATCTTCTTGCATAGAATCTTGCAAGGGTTCTCTGTATTTCCTGAATTTGACTGTTGGCCTCTCTAGCAAGTTTGGAGAAGTTTCGTGAACAATTTGCTGAAATATGTCTTTTAAGTTGTTTGCTTTCTCCTCATTCCTTGCAGGGATGCCAATATTTTGTAGTTTTACCTCTTTACATAATCCCATATTTTTCAGAAGTTTTGTTTAACCTTTTTCATTTTTTTTCATTTTTGTCTGACTGTCTTATTTCATGGATCAAGTCTTCAAGTTCCAAGTTCCTCATCCTGATTTATTCTGCTGCTAATACTGGAGATCGCCTTGTGGAATTTTTGTAGTGTGTTTTTTAGCTCTATCAGATTAGATCTGTGTATCATTTATTGTGATTCTTAGCTTCCTTGGATTGGTTTTGCCATTCTTCTGAATCTTGATGATATTCATTACTATCCATATTCTGAATTCTATTTCTGTTATCTCAGCCAACTCACCCTGGTTAAGAATCCATGTTGGAGAACCAGAGTGGTCATTTGGAGGACATAAGACACTCTAGCCATTTGAGTGGACAGAGTTGTTACATTGATTCTTTCTCATCTCTGTGTTTGGGTGTCCCTTTAACTGTGGTGCAGATTGAGTGCAGTCAGCAGACTTCTTTTCTGAATGTTTTCACTGGGCCAAGGCTTTGTGCAGAGTCTTTATTTGTAAATGACTTCTTGTCTTTGGTTTCACAGGGGGTATATGTTAGTGAGGTATTTTTGGTGTTGAAACTTTGGACTGTGAACCAGTAGGTGGTGGTTAGGTATTGTGGTCAGTTGGTGGGCTCTTGCTCGGTCACATGGCTCCCCTATATTTCTTCACAGTTGCAGCTATGCTCTCTGTCAATGACCTGAACATGTGGGCTCCTCTCCTACTTGAGTGCTGGCTGTAGATTACAAACTGGCACTCCAAGGCTGCCTACCACAGCTCTTGTGTGATCTCAGGTTTTATGTTTCTTCCTCAACTTGGAGGCAACAGTGGAAGGGACATTAGCAGTTGTTGTGGATGAAGGTCTTTTGCCTGTCTGCTGGGAGCTCCACCCCAGAGAGATGCAGGTGAGCAATCATTCAGTGCAATTGTCCAGAATAGGGTGTCTGTGCTGTGGGCCCAAGCTTAGTGAGGAGATATGGGCTTAGGGGCCCACATAAGAGTCTAGTTACTTTTTCATAAGGATGCTGTGGTATACTGGCAGTCATCTCCAGTCCCTAGTCTGCTCAGATTTTCCAGGACCTGAAGGTATCACTAGTGATGAAACAGAAAAATGGTGGCCTGCCCCTCCCTCTCCCTTTTGGAGCTCCAGCCAAGGGAGGTACAGACATTTTGCCAGCCTGAACACACCAGCAGGAGGTGGCTGGAGTCTCTAGTTGGTGGATCCCACCTAGTGAGGAGGAATGGGATCATGGACCCACTTAAAAAAGCAGTCTGGCCTCTTTTCCCAAGGGCAGCAGTGCTTTGCTGGCAGTTCATTCCAGTCCCTGGTCACCCTTGACTCTCTAAAGCCTGAAGGCAACAATGGCTAAGCCTACTAAACAGCAAAGATGGCAGTCCACTCCACCTTCTGAGAGCCCTGTCCCAGAGAGTTTTGAAATTGCTGCTGGCCAGAAAACACCAGCAGTAGTGGCTGGAGACCCCAGTCAGGGTGTCCCACCCAGTGAGAAGGATCAGAATCAGGAACCTGCATAAAAAGGCATTCTGGCTGCTTTTTCATAGAGCAGTTGTGCTGTTCTGGGGGTCTGTTTGAAGACTCTCCAAAGCCTAAAGGCCACAGTGGCTTAGGTTGAGAAGCAGCAAAGATGGTGGCCTATCTCTCCCTCTAGGTAGCCCCATCCCAGGGAGGCTGGAAATTGCTGCTGACCAGAAAATACTGGTGGGGGTGGTCATAGACTGTGGTCAGGAAATTCTGCCCAGTGAAGAGAACCAGGACCTGGGACCCATGTGAAAATGCAGTCTGGCTGTTCATCCATAGAGCTGCTGCACGGTTCTCCCCAGAACAGGGAGGACTTTTCCAGTCCCTAGTCACCTCAGAATCCCTGGAGCTCAAAGGCAACAATGGCTAAGCCTGTGTAACAGCAAAGATGGTGGCCCATCCCTCCCACAGGGACCTCCATCCCATGGAGGCCAGGAATCACTGCCACCTAGAAAATACTGGCTAGGGTGACTGGGGAGCCCAGGCTGCAGTCTGACATGCAGAGCTACATGAAATATTCACAGAGCAGCCACTCAGGCACATATGGAGCCCTGGGCACTTCAGATACCTGGGCTTCCCAGCAAAAATGGCAACAATTTGAGCGAAGTTGGGAGTTAGACCCCTGTTTATACCGCTAGGAAAGGAGATGATTCAGGGGGCTGACCCAAGAGTTGCAAAGTTCCATGGGAGAAGCATGCATACCCAGAATAACTCATTCACTCACCCACCCGGAGAGGACAAGCAGGACACTCATTCACTCACCCACCCGGAGAGGGACCTGCATAGAAAAGCAAGCCGGCTACTCTTCCATAGGGCAACTGCACTAAAGGCAACAATGACAAAGGCTGTGAAACAGCAAAGATGGCGGCTCGCACCTCCCTCTCAGAACTTGGTCTCAGGGAGGTGTAATGCTGCTACTGGTGGATGACTGAAGTTTCAAGCAGTGGGTCTTATCCCAGGAGGTGCCATGGCAGCGATGCCTGTAGACCATTGCTACTCATCTGCCCTGGATCACCTCCTTTCCTAGAGTATGTACAGGAGTCTAATCTCTGACTTTGCTGAAGTTGAAGCCACTTTTGCTGGGAACCCCAAGTATCTGAAGCACCTAGGGCTCCACCTGTGCCTGGATGGCTGCTCTGCTAAGACTCCATGTTAGATTGAAGGCCCTGATGGAGTGGGTTCACCAGGGGATCTCCTGACCTGAGGGTTGCAAAGATCCATGGGAGAAGAATGGGTGCCTGGAATCACTCACTCACACATCACTTCCCTGGGGTAAGGGAGGCTTCGCTGACTCTGTGTCACTCCTAGGTGGGTGGTCATCCTGCCTTGATTTTCCTTGTTTTCTGTGGGTCAAGTTTTTGCTTGACGAATCCCAATGTGTGTACCTGGATGTTTCAGCTGAAAGTGCTGTATTTACTCACCCCTTCTATTTCTCTCCATGATAGAGGTGCATACTAGCTGCTTCTGGCCAGCCATCTTGGTCAGTTTCCCAGTCTTGTTCTTTTTATGACTGCAGAGTATTCCATGGTGTATACGTGCCGCATTTTTTAAATCCAGTCTACAATTGATGGGCATTTTTCTTGATTTCATGTGTGTGCTCTTGTGAATAGTGCTGTGATGAACATACACATGCACATGTCTTTATGGTAGAACAATTTATATTCTCTTAGATATATACCCAGTAATGGGATTGCTGGGTCAAATGGTAGTTCTCAGTTCTTTGAGAAGTCACCAAACTTCTTTCCACTATGGCTGCCCTAATTTACATTTCCACCAGCAGTATATAAGTGTTCCTTTTTCTCTGCAAACTTGCCAGCACTTGTTATTTTTTTACTTTTTAGTAATAGCCAGTCTGACTGGCGTGAGGTGGTATCTCATTGTGGTTTTGATTTGCACTTCTCTGGTGATAGCAATTTTCACATGTTTCACATGTGTGTTGGCCATCTGTATGTCTACTTTCTTCTTTTGTGAGTTGTGAAAAACCATAGAAAACACCAGTGAAGCCAGAAGTTGTTTATTTGAAACAATAAAGAAGATTGATAGGTTGCTAGCTAGACTAATAAAGAATAAAAGAGACTATCCAAATAAACACAATCAGAAATGACTTAGAGGACATTACCACCAACCCCACAGAAACACAAGAATCCCTCAGAAACTGTTGTGAACACCTCTGCACACAAACTGGAAAACCTACAAGAAATAGACAAATTATTGGAAACATACAAACTCCTGAGATTAAACCAGGAATAAATTGAAACCCTGAACAGACAAATAATGAGTTCCAAACTTGATTTTGCAGCTAATAACCTACCAACCAAAAAAGCCCAAGCAAATTCATAGCTGAATTGTACTATATAGATAAAGAGCTGGTACCATTTCTACTAAAACTATTCCAAAAAATTGAGAATAGACTCCTCTCTAATTTATACTATGAGGCCAGCATCATCCTAATACCAAAACCTGGCAGAGACACAGCAGAAAAAAAACTTCGGGCAAATATCCTTGAAGAATACAGATGCGAAATCCTCAAAAAAATTATTTGGATGCCAGGTATACATACAAATAAGTAAATGTGATTCATCACATAAACAGAACTAAAAACTAAAACCATGTGATTACTTCAATAGGTGCAGAAAAGGCCTTTGATAAAATCCAACATTCTTTCATGTTCAAAACCCTTAAAAAACTAGATATTGAAGGAAGATGCCTCAAAATAAGAAGAGCCCTCTGTGACAAGCCCACAGTCAACATCATACAAAATCAGCAAAAGCTGGAAGCATTCCCCTTGAGAGCTGGAACAAAACAAGGATGCCCATTTTCACCATTCCTATTCAACACAGTTCTGAGAGTCCTAGCCAGAGCAATCAGGCAAGAGAAAGAAATAAAAGGCATCTAAATAAGAAGAGATTAAGTAAAACTATCTCTGTGTGCAGAAGATATGATTTTATACATAGAAAACTTTTTGCGAAATAGAGTTTGAAGAAAACTACTTTAATCTGATAGAAGGGATTTATTTAAAAAGAAAAACTTAAAAACTTAAAGATAAGTGACACTTAATGGTAGAATACTGAATACTTTCCCTTAAGTTTCAAATAAGGGCAAATATATCTGCTTTCTTCATTTTTATGGAACATTATGCTCAATGTCCTACCTCAGGCAATAGGGAGAAAAAAGGCACACAAATTGGTAGATACTAAATAACCAGTAGAATTAATAAGTGAATTTAGCAAAATCATGAAATTCATGTTCAGTATACAAAACTAAATTATATTTTTATATACTAGCAACAAACAAACAGAAAAATGAAATAAGGAACATAATAATAGCATCAAAAACATGACATAGTAACCAAAATAATGAAATACGTATGTATCAGTTATCATTTTCTATGGCTATGTAAAAAATTGTCCCAAAATTCAGTGGCTTGAAACAAGAAACATTTATTATCTCAGTTTCTGTGAGTCAGGAATCTGGGTGTAAATTAAGTGGGTGCCTCTCTGTTTCTCCCATAAACTTGCATTTAAGCATAAATTGGGGCTGCAGCCATCAACTGGGGCTACAGAATCTGCTTCTAAGATGACTTGTGTGGTTTTGTTGACAAGATTCAGTTGTTTGCAGGCAGTGAACCAAGGGCTTTAGTTTCTTGTTGATTCTTGGCCAGAAGCCTCCTTGTCATTTGGACCTCTCCATGGGTCAGCTAGCAATATTGTAGCTGGCTTCTCTCGGAATGACTAAGCAAGAGAGCTAGAGAGAGCAAACCCTCAAGACAGAAGCCACGGTCTTTCTTTAACCTAATTTTGAAAGTCACTTCCCAGTACTTCTTCATATTCTATTTATTAGAAGTGATTCAATAAGTCTAGTCCATATTTAAGATGACTAAGTATCTAATATCAGCAGTATATTTCAGTATATTTCAGTGTGTGAAATACACACACACACACTCAGTGTAAACTGAGTACCACTTTACATTTTCTCTTCCAGAGTGAGATGTATGCAGTATGTGGCCATGTTTGCTAACATATTCATTCTTGACAAAATTCTGAGATTATAAAATGTATATGGTTAATATTTGGGCTTGTGACCTGACTTCTAAGAGCTGCTTCTATCACAGAATTAGGTATTCACTTAACAAAGTAGAAATTTGAGCACAACCTTGTCCACAAGACATTTTAAATAAACATGTAGCCCGGTGTAGTTAGTAGGTGGATGGACACCACTTTCATAAGTTGAGCTTGAGTTCACTACTCACTTGTGCAGCTTAATATGCTGGGTAGGGACATTCCCCTATGGGTTGTCTTTATATCACCATCTTTCTAAGCCCAGAGATGTCATGACTGACAAGAAAAGTGATAGGATTGAGAAATGGGTGTCACTGCTTCATTTGGAACACATTGTTAACTATGGTTGAAAGATCAAATAAAAGAGTAGTTTTATGTTTCAACACAAGTCGCTGTAAGTAGTCCTTGATGTTTTTTTGATGGTATCAGCTGGAAAGCCTCAAATCTAAGAGGGCTTCCCACCCCAGATATAAAACAGATGTTGCCTGTTGCTGTGCTTATAAACGAAAAAGGAAGTTGAGGACACTTTTGCAAATGCCAGAATGTAAGATTCATTCAGTGTGCTCCCTGGGCCTCTAAAGCATGCATTGACAGGATTTGCTTACTTTCTAAAATTAGCTTCATTCAATGTTTATCATTCTCCTTTTCCTCTCTGAGAATGAACTCTGTATAAAATAAGCTTCTGCCTATTTGCATTTATCCTCCAAACCCAATCTAACAGGATGTTTTCCATTTAAAAATAAGAGAGGAAAAGACCAGAGTTTTTCAGGAGAAAAACTGGAGGAATATGGGGACGAAACCTCAGAAAGCAGCTATTCCAGCAGCTTCCTAGTTAAGAACCTCGATGCGGCCTCTAGTCTCTGTCTGTATTCTTCTGTATGTAACCTTCAGATTGTAAGCCCTTTTTATTTTTCTTTCTT
>NW_012123820.1:5511177-5522066 GCF_000951035.1 Colobus angolensis palliatus | reverse complement strand
TTCTTCTTCTTCTTCTTCTTCTTCTTCTTCTTCTTCTTCTTCTTCTTCTTCTTCTTCTTCTCCTTCTTCTCCTTCTCCTCCTTCTCCTCCTTCTCCTCCTTCTCCTCCTTCTCCTCCTTCTCCTCCTTCTTCTTCTTCTTCTTCTTCCTCTTCTTCTTCTTCCTCTTCTTCTTCTTCCTCTTCTTCTTCTTTCTTCTTTCTTCTTCTCTCTTTTCCTGAAACTTTCTATGAATGGCTGTGGCATCATTAATGCTGCTGAATATCTTTAAACTCTTTGCACAAGCAAGTGTGTAGCTTAAGGCCACTACTGGTGAGGAAACCAAGTGTCCTCTGTGCCTTTTTACTTTCTGTGAAGTAATTTAAGAACATCCAAAAAATTAGATTTTAAAAAGTTATCATCTTGGTACAACACCGTGTGCATATACACTTGGGAGCTTAAAAAGGTGTTTTGTCTGGAACTTAGAAGCAGCTCTAAATCTAGTAGGGCAGACTTTCTAACATACCTAGTTTTATTTATTGACTTTACTGGAGTATGATAGGAAAATGAAGACTCTTTACTCAGTTCTGGTGTTGCTCATAACTTACTGAGAGGCTAATACTAAACTTGGAAAATTGTTTAAGTACGTTTTATCAAGCAGTCTGGGTTTTGTTTTTTAATACAGTTTTTAATGGATATCTGAAAACTGAAGGAAACTTTAAAGGTTTTTTAGTGGTGCAGGTGAAGGTGCCAGTTGCTATTTGGTATCACATTCTACAAAAGCTTCATTACTTTACCTGATGCTGGTTGCTAAGCAGCAATTGCACAGAGCATTAGTCTACTGGGTGCCTTTACAAGCCAGAGGCTGATGCTGCACTATTGATGTCATGTGAGGAAATAATGCACATGCTCTAATTGCTCACCAGGAAATAAACCTAGAAACAGAAAATGAAGAACAAAAAGGTTGCTTGAAATAAAACATGATCAACATGACCATATTTTGAAACATTTCAGGAAGGTTGCTTCTTGTCAAACTTGCCTGGCAGAGTTTGTTCAAAACTTGTATTTAATAAATGAACACCCGAGTTACAAAAAAAAAAATGGTGACTAAGTATCAAGTGATAGATACCTTTGAGAGCCAACTTAGAGGCTTCTTTCCAAAATATGCAAGACTTGTGCACTGAAAACAACATGGCATTGTTGACAGAAATTTTAAAAAACCTACATAAAATATATGTTCCAATCATGGATTTGAAGACTTGGAATTATTAAGATGTCACTATACTTGATGCAATTCCAATCCCAGAAGATTTTAGAAATACACAAAATCTGAATTCCGACTGAGAATAGCTCTAATAATATTGAAAAGGAAGAACCAAATTTAAGGACTTATACTATCTGATATCAGGACTTACTGTAAAAATACAGTAGTTAAATCAGTAGCATCCTGGCATAAGAATAAAAAAATAGATGAATGGAGTATAATAAAGAATTCAAAAAAGACTCACATTTATATGGTGAATTGGTTTTTGACAGATTCTGAAACAGTTCAATGAGAGAAAAAATATTTTTTTCAATAAATGATGCTGAACTACTGTATTCACTTAGAAAAAAAGAAAAGAAAAACTCTATTTTTACCTCACACCATACATAAAAGTGATTTGAGATGGACCATAGACTTAAATAAAATTAAAAACTCTAAAATTTTTTGAAGAAAATACAATGGTAACCCAATTTTTAAAAAATGTACAAAATATTTGAACAGACACTTCTTCAAAAAGAAAGATGTGTACTAATATGCATGTTAAAAATATTCAACATTATTACTCTAAGGAAACACAAATTAAAATCACAATGAGACACGTTATATGCTATTTAATTTATATGAAGATTTTGGAATTGGCAATTCTTATCTACAGAAGTAGAAATCAAAATACTTGCTGCCTCTCATTGGTGAAGGACTGATTAGGAAGGAGCATTAGAGAAATGTTGGGGATGTGAGAATATTTTGTGTCTTGACAGGACTGAGAGTTACATGAATAGATATACACTGTCAAAATTGACAAAATGGTACTTGAGTACATTTCAATGTATGTACATCATACCTCAGATTTCCTTATTACCAATGCTTGCGCTGCACCCTGGAAGAATTAGATCAGAATATTCACTGGGGATCTCCTGGGCACCAATATTTTAAAGTTTCTCTTATGATTCTAATGTTCAACTTTGGGAACCTCTAGTGTGGTTTCATGCTCTATCCCTAATTCCATCTGTGGATATAGAACAGAAGAGTAGCCAGGGTTAAACATAAATTCTGGAAGTTAGAATTCCATAAATCCCCAAAAATGTGTAGCCTCAGACTGAAAAGTGTTAGTTCCCTTGTCTATCAAGACTGACTTGGGATACAAAAAGATAAAGATACCAAGTGGCACCAAAGACATTTATTGCTCCTTCTTCCTGACAATGAAAGGGTACCAATGAGGCAAAGTGTGAGATGGAGAACACATATCAAGGGCCTTGCATTGTTCTCCTTTCCCAGGTGAGGAGAAGTTTTTGATGCAGATATGCTGGTAATGTTGAACGGAGAACGGTGTGGCTATGCACAGCCAGGTGTGTATAGTGGATAAGGACTGATAAGTATAAGTGTATTCTCAGCTACCAGGAAGTGCAACAGTGGAAGTCAAAGATAAATATTCCTTCCCAACGTCTGTATAAGTGTTGATTTACTTGTCAAAACTCATGTCTTAATTTTGGTTTGGTAACAAATCATGGATGAATTATGTGCAGGAAGATGGAGAATACCCAGAGTGCTTTCATCATGTCTTAGATTAATTCCTCCCCTGCCATGAGCATCTATTAACACAGTACAGCCTAGCTTAATTTATATTGTTAAATATAGGCTATATTATATGAAATTGTAATGAATACTTACTTTGTATTTTCTTCAATTCTAGATATTATTTCATGGAGTGTTAGTATGCCTAATAACCCTCATTGTCAATAGATTTGTTTTGCCAACAGCAGTTACTATACTAGGTAAGCCCTAACAATTACTATTCCTGTGGAGAGAAAAACATTCTAAATATGGTCAAAAAGTGATAATAATAAAGAAAGAATCCATGGGCAGCATAGTGAGACTCCCATCTCTACAAAAAATTTGAAAATTAGCCTGGTGTGGTGGTGTACACCTATAGTCCTAGCTATTCGGAAGGCTGATAGGGGAGGATTGCTGGAACCCAGGAGGCTGATGCTGCCGTGAGCCAAGATCACACCACTGCACTCCACCCTGGGCAAGACAGCAAGACCCTGTCTCAAAAAAAAAAAAACCATATAAATTATATAAATATGAGTCAGAGGTGCCTAATTTTTTTCAAATTTTATTTTACATATACAGGTTTGTTACATGGGTACATGGGTATATCGTGGGATGCTGAGGTTTGAGGTACAGATCTCATCACCAAGGCAGTGACCACAGTACCCAAAAGGTAGCTTTTCAACTCACATCCCATTTCTCTTTCCCCACTCTAGTACTCCCTGGTGTCCACTGTTCCCATCTCTGTTCATGTGTACTCAATGTTTAGTTCCCACAAAAGGTATTAGATTTTCTGCTCCTGCATTAATTCACTTAGGATAGTGGCCTCTGGCTTTATCCATGTTGTGGCAAAGGGCATAATCTTGTTCTTTTTTATGGCTGTGTAGTATTCAATGGTGTATCTGTACCACATTTTCTTTATCCATTCCACCAATGATGGACACCTACGTTGATTCCATCTCTTTGCTGTTGTGAATAGTGCTGTGATGAACATACAAGTGAATGGGTCTTTTTTGTAGCATGATTTATTTTCCTTTGGCTATCTTGGGGTGGCTAGCTTGAATGGTAGTTCTGTTTATAGCTATTTGAGAAATATCCAAACTGCTTTCCACAATGACTGAACTAATTTACATTCTCCTTTCTCACCAGGAGTATATAAGTGTTCCCTTTTCCCCACAGCTTTGCCAGCATCTGTTATTTTTTTGACTTTTTAATAATAACATTCTGACTGGTGTGAGATGGTATCTTATTGTGATTTTGATTTGCATTTCTTTGATGATTAGGGATGATGAGCATTTTTTTCACGTGTTTGTTGGCCACTTGTATGCCTTCTTTTGAGAAGTGTCTATTCATCTTCTTTGCCCATTAAGTTTTTTTTAGTTTTAATTTTTGTGGATACATAGTAGTTGTATATATTTATGGGGTGCATGAGATATTTTGATACAGGTATAAAATGTGTAGTAATCAGTTAAGGTAAATGGAGTATCCATCACCTCAAGTGTTTATCCTTTGTATTACAAACAATTCAGTTATACTCTTTTGTTATTTTTAAATGCACAATTAATTATTCTTGACTATAGTCACCCTATCGTGCTGTCAAATGACAGATGTTTTTCATTCTTTCTATTTTTTGAACACATTAACCATCCAAATTTCTCCTTAGCTCCCCACTACTCTTCACAGGCTCTGGTTAACCATCATTCTACTCTCTATCTCTGTAAGTTCAATTGTTTTAATTTTTAGCTCCCACAAATAAGTGAGAACATGCAAAGTTTTTCTTTCTGTGCCTGGCTTATTTCACTTAACATGACCTCCAGTTCCATTGATGCTGTTGCAAATGACAGGATCTCATTTTTTAAAATAGCTTAATGGTATGCCATTATGTATATGTATAATATTTTCTTTATCCATTCATCTGTTGATGGACACTTAACCTTTGCCAATTTTTAAATGGGGTTATTGGTTTTTGCCTGTTGCTTTAAGTTCCTTGTAGATTCTGGATATAAGATCTTTGTTAGATGTATAGGTTGCTAATATATTCTCCCATTTTGTAGGTTATCTGTTTATTAATAGTTTATTTTGCTTTGCAGAAACTCTCTAGTTTAATTAGGTCTCGCTTGTCAATTTTTGTTTTGTTACAATTTTTGGGGGGACTTAGCCAAAAATTATTTCTCAAGGCTGATGTGGAAAAAGTTATTTCCCTGATTTTCTTCTAGGACTTTGAGGTCTTACATTTAAATATTTAATCCATCTTGAGTTAATTTTTGTATATAGCAAAAGGTAGGGGTCCAGTTTCATTGTTCTGCACACAGCTAGCCGGTTATTGCAGCACCATTTATTGAATAGGGAATCCATCCCCCATTGTCTGTTTTGTCAGCTTTGTCAAACATCAGATGGCTGTAAGTGTGCAGCTTTACTTCTGGGTTCTCTATTCTGTCCCATTGAGCTATGTATTTGTTTTATACCAACACCATGCTGTTTTGGCTACTGTAGACTAGTAGTATAGTTTGAAGTCAGGTACTGTGACTCTTCTGGCTTTGTTCTGTTTGCTTAGGATTGTATTGGCTATTTGGGCTCTCTTTTGGTTCCAAATAAATTTTAGAACTGTTTTTCTCTAATCCTGTGAAAAATGACATTAGTAGTTCAATAGAAAGTGTGTTGAATCTGTACATTGCTTTGGATAATGTGGCCATTTTAATGATATTGAGTCTTTCAATTCATGAGCATGGAATGTTTTTCCATTTATTTGTGTCATCTCTGATTACTTTTGCAGTGTTTTATAGATCTCTTTGTAGAGATCTTACACCTCCTTGGTTAGCTGTATTCTTAGATATTTCTCTTTGTTGTGGCGATTTTCTTCTTCTTCTTTTTTTTTTTTTTTTTTTGAGACAAAGTCTCGCTCTGTTGCCCAGGCTGGAGTGCAGTGGCGCGATCTCGCCTCACTGCAAGCTCCGCCTCCCAGGTTCACGCCATTCTCCTGCCTCAGCCTCCAGAGAAGCTGGGACTACAGGTGCCCGCCACCACGCCCGGCTAATTTTTTGTATTTTTAGTAGAGACGGGATTTCACCGTGTTAGCCAGGATGGTCTCGATCTCCTAACCTCGTGATCCACCCGCCTCGGCCTCCCAAAGTGCTGGGATTACAGGCGTGAGCCACCGCGCCCGGCCGATTTTCTTCTTTTTTATTTTTAAAATGTTTGTGGGTACATACTAGGTGTCTATGTTTGTGGGGTACCTGAGATGTTTTGGTACAGGCATGCAATGTGAAATAAGCACATCACAGGGAATAGGATATCCATCCCCTCAGGCATTTATCCTTCGAATTACAAACAATTCAATTGCTCTTTAAATTATTCTTAAAATTTAAAATGTAACTCTTTATTCTTAAAATGTAAAAGTATCATTGACTATTAATAATACTTTTTAAAAGTATTAAAACTATTATTGATACCTTATCTTGTTGTCAAATAGTAAGTCTTATTTATTCTTTCTATATTTTTGTGCCCATTAACCATCCCCACCTGCCCCCATTCCCCACGACCTTTCCCAGCCTCTGTTAACCATCATTCTACCCTCCATGTCCATGAGTTAAGTTGTTTTTATTTTTAGATCCCACAAATAAGTGAGAATATGTGATGTTTGTCTTTCTGTGTGTGGCTTATTTCACTTAACATAATGATCTTCAGAAAACACAACAGGTGCTAAATTTCTTAAGAAGCTAGAAACTGGATACCTTCTAGAACAAAAAGATAGTTTGAGAGATTGGAGTCTTAAAAGATAATGCAGATAATTTATCATATGTGCTTAAATGGCTCATGCAGTTATGGAAGCTAAGTCCCAGAGTATGAATTCCAAAGGCCTGAGAACCAAAAGAGCCAATGGTACAAGTTCCAGCTAGTCTGAAGGTAGGAGAAGACTGAAGTGCCTTCTCAAAGCCCATTAGGCAGAGACAACAAATTCTCTCTTGTTCAGACTTCTGTTTTATTGAGGCCTCCAACAGATTGGATGAGGTACACCCACACTGGGAAAGGCAATGTGCTTTACTCAGTCTACCAATTTAACTGTCACCCTCATCCAAAAACACTCTCACAGACACACCCAGAATGTTTAGCTGAATATATGGGTACCCTGTGGCCCAATCAAGTTGACACATGAAACTAACCATTATACCTCTGTTTCTTTGTTTCCTCATATATCAAACTGGGAAAAAGGACTCACCTCAAAAGGTGGCCAGATAACCAAAATCTTAATGCATGCAAAGTGCTGAAATATGCTTTTGCAGAATATAGTAAGCACTCAATAAACATTAGCTATTACTATTACATGCCTCACCTTTTGCGAGAAGAAATATGAAAGCAGAAAATGTTTAACTCTTTAGTGTTCCCATTATTAAACAATTTATGTTGAAATTTTACTTAAAGATTAGTGACAATAAGTTAAAAGGAAGCTTTCTAACCCATATCAAAATGGTGGTGTTTCTACTATTTATCAAATGTGTGTTTGTACCAAAGGTCTTCGTGATGCCACATCAACAAAATGTAAATCAGTTTGTTGCACATTTCAACACTTTCAAGAGCTAACCACGTCTGTAGCCTCTGTCCTTAAATTTGACAAAGATCTTGCTAATGCTGATTGGAACATGATTGAGAAAGCAATTATACTTGAAAACCCATACATGGTAAGCAAGTAATATCTTTTTTATTGCTTTAATGCAGATTTGATTACACTGACGTATAAATCAGATCATAAATATTAATTCACAATTTTTAATGTTTGTAATTGACAGAGAAGTCGTGTTGATAACTCTATTTAACCAAGTAGTAAGCGGGGGTGTTAAGGAATTTCATGGTAACTGTGGGGCAAAGTAGAAGTCATAACCCCTTTGAATACATATGTTTAAAATACATGTTTTATGTTTATGTTTAAAATACATATGTTTAAATTCAAAAGAGGAAGCTGTGTATTGGAGATCCTTTTAAAAGACATCATAGGTCAGCACAGTGGCTCATGCCTATAATCTTAGCACTTTGGGAGGCCAAGGCAGGTGGATTGCTTGAACCAAGGAGTTTGAGACCAGCCTGGCCATGTCTCTATAAAATATACAAAAATTAATTGGGTGGTGGTGTGCACCTGTAGTCCCCGCTACCCGGGAGACTGAGGTGGGAGGATCACTCAAGCCTGGGAGGTTGAGGCTATGGTGAACCATGATTGTGCCACCGCACTCCAGCCTGGCCAGCAGAGAGAAACCCTTTCTTAAAAAGAAAAATTATATATGTGTGTGTGTGTATGAAAGTGAACCTTAGAAAATGGCTAGTTTTTGACCAAATTGGGAGGGGTCAGGGGCCTTTGTTTACTTATTTAGGCTATTGTATATCTAAGCATTTGCTAGACCTTAATTTATGGTTAAAAATATTTTTAATATAAAATAGAATTCAAAGCCAATACCATAAGTATAGCTGTGCGAGATGTCACCTTCTGCTTTGCTTAAAGCATAAAGATATGCTTTAAGATATCTGCAGTCAGACTTATTCTTTTAAGAGCACTGAGCACACTAATCTGTCACGGTTTCCCTCAAGGGAAATAGTGAAAGTTGTCCTGGGGTCCTCAGAGCTGCTGCACTTTTCCATGTCCTACATCATGTCTAGTTTTCAATGGTTTTTACAATGTTTTTGTTTTTGTTTTTGTGTTTGTTTTTCTTTTTATTTGAGACGGAGTCTTGCTCTGTCGCCCGGGCAGGAGTGCAGTGGCCGGATCTCAGCTCACTGCAAGCTCCGCCTCCCGGGTTTACACCATTCTCCTGCGTCAGCCTCCGGAGTAGCTGGGACTACAGGCGCCCGCCACCTCGCCCGGCTAGTTTTTTTTTTTTGTATTTTTAGTAGAGACGGGGTTTCGCCGTGTTAGCCAGGATGGTCTCGATCTCCTGACCTCGTGATCCGCCCGTCTCGGCCTCCCAAAGTGCTGGGATTACAGGCTTGAGCCACCGCGCCCGGCCTGTTTTTGTTTTTTTGCATCACACAATATGAGGGGCCGAGTTCTAGGAGTGCTTAGGTGAGATAATTAGTCTCTATGAAGTAGAATTCTGAAAAAATCCATTTCATATCCACTGAAACAGTGCTTAAAGCTCCAGATAGGAATTTAGAACTAACCATTGTACCTGCAGGAATACTGCCAGGATTTCTGGATGGAACAAGTACTGTGTCATACCCAAGGATTTCTGTAGTAGCTTCCAATACCTGATTGTGAACCTTTGCTGACTTATCTGCATCAGAATTATCTAGAAAGCTTATTCAAAATAATGATAGCGTTTTCACCTGCTCTCTGAAGATTTTTATGCAGGTGGTCTGAGCAGGGCCCCAGGAATATTTTAAATCCACTACCCAGCTAATTCTAAAGCAGAAGCCAGTGTTGGGGCCACCACTCTGGTACTTGATCTGTTTCAGAAGGCAGAGGATCAAATGACTACATTCTCCTTTCTGTGATGCAAACATGAGGGATATTATAGTATTAAAGATAGAACACTGACCTTGGAATCAGAAAATCTGAGTTTATAGTCTACCTTTCTCACTTAATAGCTTTGTAATTTTGAGCATATCATCAATTTTCTCTAAGCTTCAGTTTCTCATCTGTAAATTATTCATACTCCCATTTCCTTTATGTGTGTTCACTTTCTATTTTACATTAAGTGATCATTTTAAAGCAGTGGTTGTCAAGTTTTAGCTGCAGCAAAATTATCAAATGGGGTTTTAGAAACACAGATTGCTGCCCACTCCTCCAATTGATTAGTAGGTCTAAGGTGGGATCTGAGAATGCACGTTTCTAGCAATTCCCAGGTGATTCTGATGCTGCTGGGAAACCACACTTTGAAAACTGCTAGTGTAAAGCATGATCATATATGTGATAGCTTTTTAAACTGTTAATAATGCCATGTAAAAGTAAAGATATGATAAAACTCCCCCCCACAAAACTGACAATTATTTTACCTTCCATAACTGAGCAAATGATTAGACATCTAAGCAAATGATGAGGATCTGAACATTTTTCTATATTTATTTCTGTAAGAAATATACATCTAATTTCTATAAGAAATTCACTCACATTGCATTCTAGCTGGGAAAAGATAATATCTCATGATGGTTTTGATTTTCATTTCGCTATTGACTAGTGATATTAAATTTTTTAATGTACTTGTTGACCGTTGTGTGTCTTTGAGAAACGTCTGTTCAGATCCTTTGCTCATTTTCAAATCATACTATTTGTTTGTTTGTTTTTGCTGTTGAGTAGATTTGCTACCATTTTTCAATGCAAACTGGTACAAAAACTGCTTGTGGATTATGCTAACCAATGTGTTAATATTCATGTGTTTTTTGTTCTTTTATTTATGTTTTATTTAGTTGAACCAAGAAGAAACAACAGAGCAGCAGAAGGTGAAATGTCCACACTGTAACAAGGAAATAGATGAGATCCTTAACATTGAAGCAATGGAGCTGGCCAACAGGCGTCTCTTGTCGGCACAAATGGTACTGTGTTATTCTCTTTTGAAATTATTTTTGGCTAAAAATTATACTGAAAAATTCCTCCTTTATAAAGACATCTTGATCATGCTCACTTAATAGATTGTTTACAAAAGCAAAGGGAAGTTTGACATTGACTTAGGAGTCTGCTTGATTGCAAAAAAATAAAATGAAAGAGAGAGAAAAAAAGAAAGAAGGAAAGAAAGAAAGAAAGAAAGAAAGAAAAGAAAGAAAGAAAGAAAGAAAGAAAGAAAGAAAGAAAGAGAAAGAAAGAAAGAGAAAGGAAAGAAGAAAGAGAAAGGAAGGAAGGAAGGAAAGAATTCACTCACATTAGCTTAAGTAGAGTGGTTTATTTATGAAGAAATGGCAATTTCTTTTATTTTTTATTTTTTATTTTTTTTGAGACGGAGTCTTTGCTGTCATCCAGGCTGGAGTGCAGTGGCGCGATCTCGGCTCACTGCAAGCTCCGCCTCCTGGGTTCACGCCATTCTCCTGCCTCAGCCTCCCCAGTAGCTGGGCCGACAGGCGCCCGCCACCACGGCTGGCTATTTTTTTGTATTTTTAGTGGAGATGAGGTTTCACCGTGTTAGC
>NW_012123820.1:5509945-5510677 GCF_000951035.1 Colobus angolensis palliatus | reverse complement strand
TTCCCACAGTGGTAAGCAAAGCAAAATTTCTTTTCTTTTCTTTTCTTTTTTTGAGACGGAGTCTCGCTCTGTCGCCCAGATTGGAGTGCAGTGGCGCGATCTCGGCTCACTGCAAGCTCCGCCTCCTGGGTTCACGCCATTCTCCTGCCTCAGCCTCCCCAGTAGCTGGGACTACAAGTGCCCGCTACCACGCCCGGCTAATTTTTTTGTATTTTCAGTAGAGACAGGGTTTCACCGTGTTAGCCAAGATGGTCTCGATCTCCTGCCCTTGTGATCCGCCCATCTCGGCCTCCCAAAGTGCTGGGATTACAGGCGTGAGCCACTGCGCCCGGCGTACTTTTTCTATTTTTAAAATTCTCTCTTTGTCTTTGACTTTTGACAGTTTGACTATAATGTGCCTCAGAGAATAACTTTTTAGATTGAAACTTTTGGGGGATATTTGACCTTCCTGGATCTAGATGTCTATATCTTTTCAAAAACTGGGAAGTTTTCTGTTATTACTTTATTAAATATATTTTCTATGCCTTTTCCCACCTCTTCTTCTTAGATTCCCGTAATGATAACATGTGTTTGTGTAATGATGTCCCATAGGTCCCATGAACTCTCTTGGGTTCTTTGGCTCGCTCTTTCTCTCCCTTTCTTTCTTTTTTTCTTTTTTCTTTCTTTCTTTCTTTCTTTCTTTCTTTCTTTCTTTCTTTCTTTCTTTCTTTCTTTCTTTCTTTCTTTCTTTCT
>NW_012123820.1:5496551-5509755 GCF_000951035.1 Colobus angolensis palliatus | reverse complement strand
TTTCTTTCTTTCTTTCTTTCTTTCTTTCTTTCTTTCTTTCTTTCTTTCTTTCTTTCTTTCTCTTTCTTTCTTTTTCTTTCTTTCTCTCTTTCTTTTTTCTCTTTTCTCTTTCTTTTCTTTCTCTCTTTTTTCTTTTCTTTCTTTCTTATCTATGTATCTTTCTCTTTTTCTCTTTGTTCTTTCTCTTTTGTCTGACATGGTTATTTGAAAATAACTGGCTTCGAGTTTACAGATTTTTTCTTTCTGTTTGATCTAGTTTTCTATCAAAGCTCTCAATTGTATTTTTTTTTCATTCGTTGAATTAGCTCCAATGTTTCTGTTCAGTTTTTTTTTTATAATATCTATCTTTTTGTTGAATTTCTCATTCACATAATGAATTGCTTTTCTGATTTTATTGTGTCTGCTGAGTTTGCTTAATATCATTATTGTAAATTCCTTTTCAGGGAATTTCTACATTTCCATTTCTTTGGGACCAGCTGTGGTGAACTATTGTGTTCCTTTAACAGTGAAATATTTTCTTGCTCTTTCATGTTTTTTGTGTCCTTGCATTAATGTCTTTAGATCTCGTGAAACACTTGCCTCTTTCAATTTTGTATAGTGGCTTTCATGGGGAAAGACTCGCCTGCAGATATGTCCCAAGGTATCAGTTGGGTAGGGTGCATTAGCTTTATACTGGGTGGATACAATAGCATAGCCTCAATACAGTTTCTTCAGTTACAGTCAATGTCATTGATGCCTGCGAGTGCCTCAGTTGCTTAGGCTGCAGAAGTTTGTGTGGCTGGTATAACTATGTGGGGTCTGCTCCCTTGTGAATGAGGGAGCTGGCTATGCTACCATGGGTAGAGAACCAGGATCATCTGTGATCTGGGGGAAGTGCAGGGACTGGTCAGTCAGCATCTCTTCTCAGGTGCTACTCCCTTGAGGGCAGTGTTCCAGGCTGATCTTCACTCTGGGGAAGCAAGGGGCTGGTTAGCCAGCAGCTCAGCTCATATGCTGCTATCCTTGAAATTTTGCTTTCTAGTATAGTTAATTTTCCTTATAGGCAAATCTAGTAAACCTAGGTAATATTTTTTAGGCTAAAGACCATGATTTATTCATCTGAATGTCTTCAGTGAATCCCACAATGTGTAGTACATAGTAGGCGCTCAATTAATATTCACTCAATTAATTAATCTGAACGTCTTTGGAGTATTTCAGGTTTATTATAGGATCTAATAGCTCTTCTATTTTGATATCTCAATTCTTCTTTCACTTCTCTGTTGCTGTTTAATTTCCTTTCTTTTTCTTTCTCTTTTTCTTTTCCTTTGCCTGCCTGCTTTCCTTTCTTTGTTTCTTTTGTATTGAGATATATATAATTTTTGTTTATTTCTGTCTGATAAACTACGGGTGGATCACGAGGTCAGGAGATCGAGACCATCCTGAGCTACACGGTGAAACCCCGTCTCTACTAAAAAAAATACAAAAAACTAGCCGGGCGAGATGGCGGGCGCCTGTAGTCCCAGCTACTCGGGAGGCTGAGGCAGGAGAATGGCGTAAACCCGGGAGGCGGAGCTTGCAGTGAGCCGAGATCGCGCCACTGCACTCCAGCCTGGGCGACACAGCTAGACTCCGTCTAAAAAAAAAAAAAAAAAAGTATCTAATTTTGCCTTACAAATGATATAAAAGTCAATAATACTCTCTAACTTTCTAACTAAAATGTCAACTATAGATGTACTTTAGATGTACTTTTAGAGTAGCCACATGTTTTCATGTCCCTTTTCTCAATCTACCTCTACGTTCATTAAAAAAAAAAAAAAAATTGCTTACTAGGCCTTGTACCCATGGCTGGAACATGAATTTAGTTCCATGTTCTGAAACCTCTTTGTGCTCCTCTTCTATTTTTTGAGAAAAGGTTTCTCTATGTTGCTCAGACTGGTCTGAAATTTCTGAGCTCAAAGAATCCTCCTGCCTTAGTCTCCTAGAGTAGTTCCCCTCTTTTCACTTTTATACTTTAAGTTTTGTTTTAACGATTATGCTTATTATTCTTATAAACAAGAAGCCGTTTATAGATATGTTTTATTACATATTTCATTCTTTTATATATTGATATTATAATTTTCACTGATTATTTCCAATAATATTCCTAGTTGAGAGTATCTTTGAAATGTATTTTTCAATGGTTTGGCTAGTGTCTCTAGTGTAATTTTGTAGAAAAAAAATTGATTAGTAAATATTTAAAGATGTTTCAGATCGAAAAATAGGAGTTTTATCCAAGTAATGATATATTTATATGAAGACAAAGGGGTGATTTTTATGCAATTAATAAATTAATATTTATGAAATTAAATACAGCTTTCTTTTTTGTTTGGATACCTGTAGAATTATTTCTATTTCCTTGTAACTTAAAAATGTTATGAGGCCATGTCTTTTAGTCACTTCCCAATTTTAATTTATTTCAGGAAAATATGGTGCTCAAGAACCCACAAAATAAATGGAGACTTCATTTTGAGTCTTGTTTTTATGATATGTGACTAAGGACTTACCTATTTAGTTTTTATTCTCCCGATCTATAAAAAGGGAAACTTATGGTGACTGAATAACCTCTTTTTCACTTGTGATTGTCTATGTTTTCTGCAATGTACACTCCATGTAACTTTTTGATTTATTGCCTCAAATGTTTGGGCTCTACTATTATATTTTGATCATTGATTTTGTGCTATTGTTATGTCTTAATCAAGAAATCCCACTTTTCAAAGTAGATTGGATTTCTCTGCTCTGTTCTCTAGATCCTCATTTCACTTAATATCTTCCGAGTTCTTCTTAATTTTAGATATATTTTCATGCTTATCTTGATTTGTTGATTTGGTTTCTGCATTCCCATTGGGAAAGATAATTTAACAATTAACACTTCTGGTATCTAATTGCTTTGGTATTTGTATTGCTAAGCTTTCGTGAGATCCATATAATCTTCAGCTTCCTCATTTTTTCACAAACTACAATTTTTATCTTGAGGATACTAAGAATATTTTGATTTAATATTGTTTTAAACATATTTTAATGATATTGAAGGAGAAGAGTGCTACTCTATTGAATTCCTGTAATTATGGGAAAAGTTTTTTCATCCCACATCCTCAAATGTCATTGCTGTTTCTTTCTAGTATTTCCCCAAAACAAAGCAGTGTTTAATATTCAAAACTGATCATGCAGAGAGAATCCCTGCTGCAGAACCTAGAAATCTTTGGTCATATAATAAATTTCAGTTAAGGAAGTTGGTCTACACAGTGATTCTCAATAGTGTTCAGCACATGGATGCCAGGAACAGTGTCAGATACTGGCTTCCACATCATCAGACATAGTCCCTGAAGCTCAGTAGGCTCTTTACATATGTATTGAATGAAGAAGTGACTACATTCTGCCAAACAGTAGCAGTCTCTTATTATAATATTCCTTATAAATTATAAAATTTTCTATAAATAATTATATAAGTTACAAAGCTATAATAATTTTAATCCTTATCACAGATGAGGCAGCAGAGCCTTGTTGAGGAAATATTTGAGAAAATTCAATTAAATAAAGATGTATAGTAGGATTTTTTTTTTACTGTAGGGTTTCTCAGAGCCTTTAATATTCATTATTAACTTCTGAGATGTGGATATAGCTTGCAGCAGTTTCCAAACTCATTTGCTAACAAGTTCAATTTATTTTTTGAAAACCTAATTCCATGTCTAGAAGAGCTCTGGTTTCCTTTAGAACCAGTGTGGCTCCACCCAAAGCCAAGACCTACCTTATCCAGTAATCTTATAATCTGAACTCCATAGAAAGATTCTTTTTACAACCATACTAGATTGTGTGTTTTTACTTCTTTATCACACATTTTTTTCCCATCAAGATTGTAATAAGTAGTCATTGCTATTCATGCTATATAATGACTTGAATTAATATTTCTTTTAGGCAAGCTACCAGAGACAATACAGGAATGAGATTCTGTCCCAGAGTGCTGTCCAGGTGTTGGTAGGTGCAGCAGGAAGTTTTGGTGAGAAGGGAAAGTAAGTATGTTCTCAAGAGATGGCTTCTATTCTAAGCCACAGCATTTAGGAAATTACCCAAGTGAGTTTTCTTGTTTTTGTCTGGTAACTTGGCTCCCTCTACTATTAACATTAATACTCTAGTATTACAGAAGAGCTGCCTGCTCTGTATCCAACCCTCAGGCCAAACTATCTATTTTCAGTTTCCCAAATTTGCTACATTCATTCATACCTCCATGATTTTGAACAAGCTGTTCCTTCTGACTGAAACTTTCTTTGGTTCTTTGTCCTCCCGCTGCCAAAAGGTAAGCTATGGTAAAGAACTCTTCCTTTTAGACAGTTTGAATGCCAGACTAAGTAAGGGTGAAGCCTTCCTTAATCCCTCCAGGCACATCTCCCCCAATACATAGGTGTTACTTCAACATCTTCTCTTAACACTCAGCACACATTTGTAATCTTATAGTGATTTCTTTAGTTATAGGTCTCCAAAATAAGCTTGAGTTCCTCAAAATTAGTGTTTTGGGGAGTACCCTCAGATCATCCCCTGTGGAGGAATGCTAGATCTATGATTGGGCAAAGAGAGGGGTTAAACTGCAATGCAATTGCAACAATGTCCACCCAGACATACCTTCTCGTTCTAGACAACAGTCCTGAAGACACCAAAATTCTTTGCTTAAATTATCCTAAGCTTATTTCCAGAGTCTATTTGGGCCTCTACTCCTGGTCCATCATCCCATGAGCAAACCAGGTCTTTGGTGTGCATACCCCTAAACCTGAAGGTTGTGCCAACCTTGTGTTAAGTCACACGTATAACATTGTGGTACACTGAAGGATAAAGTTAGATGTTAGAAAAGAAGCAACCAGAAATTAAGGCATATTTGCATTTCAAGTACAGACTTTCAAAGTAACTAAGAGTTTTCATTTTAAACCTAGTCATACAAATCATTATGACATTGTATGTGTCATGATAGGAAGATGAAATATATCTTATTTAAAATTTTGTTTCCTTGATTTATAATGCTTGAATAAATTCAACTATGGTACCAGGTCTCCATTTGTCCTTTTGATCCAGGTCCTTCTAATGCTTTAGGTGACCTAGTAAAGTTGCGGGAGTTTAAAGAGAGGGCTGGGCAAATGTGATCAATTCAAAACAATACCATGCATATTTTAAAGAAGAAAGGTGCACATTGTACAGTGGAAGTTTTTAATAAATGACACAATAAAAAGCATCATTAATATATTTTCTAGGAGATGTTAATATAAAAATAAAACAACAGGCTGGGCATGGTGGCTCATGTTTGTAATCCCAGCACTTTGGGAGGCCAAGGTGGGTGGATCGCCTGAGGTCAGGAGTTCGAGACCAGCCTGACCAATATGGTGAAACCCCATCTCTACTAAAAATACAAAAAAATTAGCCAGGCATGGTGGCATGCGCCTGTAGTCCCAGCTACTCAGGAGGCTGAGACAGGAGAATTGCTTGAACCCGGAAGGCAGAGGTTGCAGTGAACTGAGATCGTGCCACTGCACACCAGCCTGGGCGACAGAGCAAGGCTCTGTCTCAAAAATAAAAATAAAAATAAAACAACATAGAGCAATTCAGCCCACTGCCTCAATTTTTTTCTCTTTAAATGTTCCACAAAGACAGAAGCAACATATGACTATGAAGGCAAACTTTGGAATGTATTACATTTTTTATGCATACATGTAAGAGATATACATTAAATACCAATATGTGCAAAGCTATATATTATCAATATATGCCAGTCACTGTAGGGAATATTAATATTAGCAAAATGGTATTCCAGCCCCTAGAGAACTTTCTTTTGATTATGCTTATATTCAGTTCTTGCTTCTTTGCTAAGCTGCTTTGGAGTTGATTTTACCATTTGCTAATTATTCCTATCAGTGCCTCATGTGTCAGGGTGACCCGTGGCAAGAAAAACAAGTCTAAGAAAAGAAAGAGTGGAGGATTTAAACAGGAGCACCAGGACCTATGCTAAGTGCTCGTATAATTTACCTAAAAAATAATATTTTGAGCACATAGTTTATTTTTATTGAGTGCCATAAACTATGTGCAAAGTTTATAAAAAAGTGTAAAGTTTTAAACACTTTACACATATTAACCTATTTTACCTCAGAAGAATCTTATGAGATAGATGCTGTTATTATATTCACGATGCAGATTAGGAAAGTAAAGCAAAGAGAAATTAAATAATTTATGCAAGGTCATTTGACTCATAAATTACGGAGTTGGGATTCAAAGCCAAGCTGCCTCAGTGTCTAGTTAAGTAGATCATACTGTTCCCCTAAATCAGGACTAAACAGTGAACATGTTGATAGGAATTCAAGAGCCTGAATTACTTAGTAATTTGTGCTGTGAAGTGTCACACATAGATATCACAATAAGACTATATTAAATGCTTATTTTTGTGGGTCCAGGGGGCCCTTTCATTTATTATCTCTGTGGCAACACTTACCACATTTTACTGCAATTGGTATTTACATATTTCATCCCACTAGTCTGCTGGAGCCTTGAGGGCAGACCACTATTTCTTTGTGGTTTATCTTTAGCATTTAACAACCACAGTAGATGTTGAATAAATATTTTTTCCATTATAAATGAAGCAAGTCATATACACATTCAACATTTTCCATTTATTTACCACATATTATATTGAATTACAGATAATTGAATGACTTTATTCTTTTTGATTAAGTTAGTATCCCTGTAGTAAAACAGATAGACAGAAAGATAGATAGATAGATAGATAGATAGATAGATAGATAGATAGATAGATAGATAGATAACACAAGTTTTAAAGTAAGAACATTATAATTCATGGAAAGGGCAAGGTTTACCTTTGAACTTAGGTTTCCAATGCCCTTCCATTAAGCCACATTATAAGGTAGGGCCTCAGACCCAAGGGCAGAGCCTTACTCTCCTTCTGATCATGATAATGAAAGTATCTGGTCAGCAGAAGGTAAATTCTGTGAAAAGCCAAGGAGATTGGCTAAACAAGGCACAATCATATACACGGATCTGAGCTGTCTCAGTTAAAAAAAAAGCCAGCAGAAAGCTACAGAAAACTTGGGACAAGGGTTACCAAAATTACACTGAGCTCTTAAAACCAGTGTCTTCTCTAAGTTACCATTTAAACTCATTTTTAGTCATTCTAAACCTTACCACCTGCTTTGAAGGTGAAGACAAAGAGATGGGAAGATGTGTGATATGAGTTGGATGCTTTATACATGCTTTCCCATTTAATTATCCCAGCCTAACATTGGTATTTTTATCCTTATTTTGCAGATTAGCAAGAAGTAATTGAGGTAATGTGTCCATTGCCATACCAGACAATGGGGAGTCTAACATGAAAACCCAGGTGTCTGAATTCCAAATATTTGAAACATAATATGTTTTCCCTCCCTGAACCTTGAAATCTCCATTATTTTCAACCATGTATCTCCAATTTTTAATACTCTCTGTTTAACAAGTGAGCCTTATAATCTAACTTCATGAACTATGCCCATGAAAATGTCTTAATCCAGCCATCATGGCACAAAATAGTCTTCCTGCTTTCTGACAGTATGACATTAAACTTATCTCAAAATGTTTAAAGCATGTTTGAAGATTTCTTTCTTTTTTTAGAGGTATGCGTCTTGAGACAATAAAGAATTATTCCGAAAGCCAAAAAACAATTACCTTTACTAGAAAACTACTGCTCAATTGGTTGTATAATACCAGAAAGGAAAAAGTGGGCCCATCAAAGTAAGTGTTTTACAACCTTATAAGAAATGCTATTATATTCACTTGAAATTCCCTGTTTATTTCTTTTAAAATTGTATCCTGAATATTTTGCAAAATATTTTGAGTAATTTTACAATGAAGTTTCTTTTTAAAAATGTTTGCATTTTTTATTATTTGAAAAATGGCCTTATTTACAGTCATAGAAAATGCTCACAAATGTACCTAAAGTAAAAAAACAAAAATAATTTGTATGAACAAATTCACTTTTTATACCTGTTACTAAATCAGCCTTCAAACTCACCACAAGTTTTGGTACCAACATAAGTTGTTAGAGTTTTCATAAAAAATCAAAGGAGATTATGGCATAATCTAAGAGAAAAATGATCTGGCCAACATCCACTGTAAATCTTAGCTACATCCTTTTAATTTTTTATTTTAAACAAAATAAAGGGTTTTTTTCCTGTCTTTACAGTAGATTTAAAGCCTTGAAGTGGGTGGTAGCCACCTCAGAGGAGACTGATGAGTATCCTAGGGCATAAAGAGCTACAGAATGTTTATTAGAAATGTGTGGGTCAGTCACCACCCTAAATTTCTTATGTACATTTATAAAGTTACTTGAAGAATAAAAAAGACAGGAATAGTATTCTCTTTTTAATTGAGGTAAATTTCACATACATAAGTTAACCATTAACCATTTTAAAGTGTACTATTTAGTGTTATTTATTAGTCCAAAAATAAACTGCATATTCATTAAGCAGTCATTTCCCATTTCTCCTTTCCACCCTTCTCCTGGAAAGCACCAGTCTGTTTTCTGTCCCTGTGAATGCATTTATTTCAAATGTTTCATATAAATGAAATCATCACTATGTAGCCTTGTGTTTCTGACTTCTTTCACTTAGCATAATGTTTTCATCCACGTAGCAGAATGTGTTAGTAGCATAAGGATCATCCTCTTTGTAGCATGTATCAATATGTGATTCCTATTAAAGGCTGAATAATGTTCCATGGTAAATATACCACATTTTATTTACCCATTCATCAGCTGATGGACATTTGAGTTGTTTCTGCCTTTTGGCTATTATGAATAGTGCTGCCATGAACATTCATGTGCAAGTTTTTATTTGAATACCTGCTTTCTATTCTTTTGGGCATATCCCAGGGGTAAAATTGCAGGACCGTGTGGTAATTCTACATTTAGTTTCTTGAGTAATCACCAAATTGTTTTCCACAGCTGGTATACAATTTTGTTATCGGGAAGTATAAGTCCTTCAACTTTTCTTTTTCAAGATTATTGTAACTAATTAAGGTCCCTTACAATTCCATATAAATTTTAGATTATCTTGCTTGTTTCTGCAAAATAAAGAAAAAGGTCGAGATTTTTATAGGATTTAATTTAATCTGTAGATTGCTTTGGGTAGTGTTGTCATATTATCAATATTAAGCCAATATTAATCTAAACCATGAACATGGGATGTCTTACCATTTATTTAAATCTTTAACTTATTTTGGTAATGTTTTGTTGTTTTGAGCATGCAAGTTTTAGGTTAACATTAATCCTAACTATTTTGTTCTTTTTGGTGCTATTTTAAATAGAATTGTTTTCATAATATCATTTTCAGATCAGTCCTTTCTAATGTATGGAAATACAACTGATTTTTATATATCAATTTTGTTTCCTGAAACTTTGCTATTTTGTTTATTAGCTCTAGTTGATTTTTGCAGATTCTCTAGGATTTTCAGCATATAGGATTATGTCATCCACAAATAGAGATTTTACTTCTTCCTTTTCAATTTGAATTCCTTTTATTTTGTTTTCTTAGATTCAAAGGAAAGAAATAGAGCTAGGGACAAAATGAATGAGATCAGTGACTGCAAATTTAACCATAAACTTAAGCAAAGGTAACCTCCAGTGCCATGCTTTGCCAAACATGGTTTTGTTGCTGGGAGAGATCAAGAAAAGCAGCCTGAAGTGAGGACAGAGAAGGGCAGAGGGGTTACCACAAAGTTAACAAGGCTTAAACTCTGCAGCTCCCATCACAGAGGAACTGCCAGAGGCCTTGGAGGGCCCTGGCAATGTGAGCACAGATTATATATTACATAATTTCATCATCTTTTTTTCAAATGGGATGCAAAATTGTAAAAGCTTCTGGGCCATGGCATAGATGTACCTTTGAGAATGAGAAAATGATCTGGTACTTACCCAGTCTTCAATCAGCAGTTAATTAATCATTATCATGCAAATTTTAACAATAGTGTATTATTATACTACTTGAATAATTAAAATAGAATTAAATATTAAAAGTAAATCTTTTTTGTACATTTCTACTCTCCATCATATTGAGTATGGAAGCTATTTTTCAAAGCATATACATTAATTTAAATTTTGTGATAAAATTTGGATCCATATATTCCACCACCATCCATCCTAGGCTTTGATCCCAGTTTTACACCTTGACAAGAGAAGATGCTCATGATACATCGTGAAGAGGGAAAAATGCAGGTTACAGAAAAATATGTGTCATATAACTTCTTTTATGTTTATAGATAATCATTTTATAAACATAAAAAGTTGGAACAATATTCAAAATAATAGTATTCGTCTCTGGAAATAGAAATTATCAAAAGTTAGAAAGTATTTTATTTAAAAAAAAAAATTCCAGTTTGAATTTTTGCTGTGTTATACCAAAAATATTTCTATTAAAAGTAAAAAGAAAAAGTGAATGAGATTTACGGAGGGAGAGAAAGAAAAAGGAGAAACCAGACTCAAGACAGAGAAGGCTCAGTGGAAGAAATTAAAAGGATAATTTCTGAAGCAGGATGCCAGAACTTGTTAGCTGGTGGTGGCTGCTTTCAGAATTAAGGAGGGCTGACCGGGTGCGGTGGCTCAAGCCTGTAATCCCAGCACTTTGGGAGGCCGAGACGGGTGGATCACGAGGTCAGGAGATCGAGACCATCCTGGTTAACGTGGTGAAACCCCGTCTCTACTAAAAAAAAATACAAAAACCTAGCCAGGCGAGGTGGCAGGCGCCTGTAGTCCCAGCTACTCGGGAGGCTGAGGCAGGAGAATGGCATAAACTCGGGAGGCGGAGCTTGCAGTGAGCTGAGATCCAGCCACTGCACTCCAGCCTGGGCGACAGAGCGAGACTCCGTCTCAAAAAGAAAAAAAAAGAATTAAGGAGGGCTCTGTGGCTGTTGATAAGCAGAACAGAAATGAGTGTATATGAAAATGATTTAACGTAAACCTTTTATCAGATAAAACTGTCTTTTTATTTTGCAGATACTTCTTTTTTAATTTATGCCATACAATAGTATTTACTGAGGAATTTGAACATGTTGGATACCTTGTGATATTAATGAATATATTTCCTTTTGTAATCTCTTGGATATCCCGGTTAAATGTAATCTACCACAGAGAATTAAAACACACTAACTACTGTTTTCTCACACTTTATGTTCTGGAGGCACTACTTAAGGTAATCTAAAATTTGTGTGTGTATGGAAGTGTGATATGTCTGACAGGGAGATTTCCTAGCCTTGTTTTTCAACACTAGCAACAGACAGTTTTCTGAAGGAGTGTGTGAATTTCTTCCTCACATCTCCAAACTTTAATTTTTGAAAGTGATTTTTATAGTAACTCAATAGATAATATACATACTTGAAGCACTGATTTCGTATTTCCAGAAATAAATTTTAAAATGGTGTGTGTCAAAGGGAGGCAAAGTGAGTTTAAAAGGTATTGGCAATGTTCTCAGTCTTAGCAGTGTGGTGAGTACTTGAATGTTCACTTTATTATTTTTACACTGGATAGATATTTTTATATCTGTCTAGTATGATAGAGTAATACACAGAGTACAATGGGAACAGACAGAAGGAGCTTCTTATGCGGAATAGTAGGGTCAGAGAAGGAAGGTATTCAAGGGAAAGTGACACTTCAGTTGAATTTTGAATAATGTATAGGAGTCAAAAAAGAGAATACGCATGAGTACATTGCATAACAAATAAGAACAAGGGAAAACATAGAAGCAACACTATGACACGTATGAGGAATACCACTCCCAATGACTGAAGCTCAGGAATGAGTTGGTCAGAGTGGAGATTGGAGAGATGTTAAATGTGTTTTCAAGATATGGAAAATGAGGGAAGAGACATAGATGTGAATTAAATAATAAAGGGCAGGTCATGCTGTCTCATCTACTTTCGTGACATCAACTCTCATTCATAGTCTAATGACTCCCAAATTCATGTCTATAGCTCAAATTTTATCCAGAGCCTTAGATTATATAGGTAACTGCTGACTAGATCCTGTGGACAAAGTACTGTGCAAACATTACAGGCAGCATATTGAAAAGAAATGTGTCTTCTCTAATCCTACTCTCCCTTCAGAATTTCAATGAAGACCCAATCTCCCAAGCTGAAATCTATAATCATCTTTGAAACCTGCCACTTTCTTAGCTATAGTATGTTTCAAGAAACTGTTTTTTGAAATATACAGAAGGACTGACTGTATGAAGTATCACAAGATAGTAGGAATTTTGACTATTTTTTCCCTTGGAATAGATGCTTCAGTATTTTAGCTATTTGATTTCAAATTAGTATTATCATTTACTAGTATAAATATATATTTTAACATGTCTAAATTCAAATTCTTCTTATTATTATTATACTTTAAGTTCTAGGGTACATGTGCAGGTTTGTTACATATGTACACATGTCCCATGTTGGTTTGCTGCATCCATTAACTTGTCATTTGCATTAGGTATTTCTCCTAATGCTATCCCTCCCCCATTCCCCCACCCCACAACAGGACCTGGTGTGTGATGTTCCCCGCCCTGTGTCCAGGTGTTCTCATTGTTCAATTCCCACCTATGAGTGACAACATGCAGTGTTTAGTTTTCTGTCCTTGTGATACTTTGCTGAGAATGATGGTTTCCAGTTTCATCCAAGTCCCTGCAAAGGACATGAACTCATCCTTTTTTATGGCTGCAGAGTATTCCACGGTATCTATGTGCCACATTTTCTTAATCCAGTCTATCATTCATGGGCATTTGAGTTGGTTCCAAGTCTGCTATTGTGAATAGTGCCACAGTAAACATATGTGTGCATGTGCCTTTATAGTAGCATGATTTATAATCCTTAGGGTATATACCCAGTAATGGGATTGCTGGGTCAAATGGTATTTCTAGTTCTAGATCCTTGAGGAATCGCACTGTCTTCCACAATGGTTGAACTAGTTTACACTCCCACCAACAGTGTAAAAGTGTTCCTATTTCTCCACATCCTCTACATCATCTATTGTTTCCTTTTTATTGATCGCCATTCTAACTGGTGTGAGATGGTATCTCATTGTGGTTTTGATTTGCATTTCTCTGATGACCAGTGATGAAGAGCATTTTTTCATGTGTCTATTGGCTGCACAAATGTCTTCTTTTGAGAAGTGTCTGTTCATATCCTTTTG
>NW_012123820.1:5493585-5495379 GCF_000951035.1 Colobus angolensis palliatus | reverse complement strand
TTCCTCTTTTCCTAATTGAATATCCTTTATTTCTTTCTCTGCCTGATTGCCTTGGCCAGAACTTCCCACACTATATTGAATAGGAGTGCTGAGAGAGGGCATCCCTGTCTTGTGCCAGTTTTCAAAGGAAATATTTCCAGTTTTTGTCCATACAGTATGATATTGGCTGTGGGTTTGTTATAAGTAGCTCTTATTATTTTGAGATACATTCCATCAATAACTAGTTTATTGAGAATTTTTAGCATGAAGGGCTGTTGAATTTTGTCAAAGGCCTTTTCTGCATCTACTGAGATAATCATGCGGTTTTTGTCATTGGTTCTGTTTATGTGATGGATTATGTTTACTGATTTGCATATGTTGAACGAGTCTTGCATCCAGGGATGAAGCTGACTTGATCATGGTGGATATAAGCTTTTTGATGTGCTGCTGGATTTGGTTCGCCAGTATTTTATTGAGGATTTTTGCATCAATGTTGATAAGGGATATTAGTCTAAAATTCTCCTTTTTCTTGGTGTCTCTGCCAGGCTTTGTTGTCAGTATGATGCTGGCCTCATAAAATGAGTTAGGGAGGATTCCCTCTTTTTCTGTTGATTGGAATAGTTTCAGAAGGCATGGTATCAGCTTCTCTTTGTACCTCTGGCAGAATTTGGCTGTGAATCCATCTTGTCCTGGACTTTCTTTGGTTGGTAGGCTATTGATTATTGCCTCAATTTCAGAGCCTGTTATTGGTCTATTCAGAGATTCAACTTCTTCCTGGTTTAGTCTTGGAAGGGTGTATGTGTCCGGGAATTTATTCATTTCTTCTAGATTTTCTAGTTTACTTGCACAGAGATGTTTATAGTATTCTCTGATGGTAGTTTGTATTTCTGTGGGATCGGTGGTGATATCCCGTTTATTATTTTTTATTGCATCTGTTTGATTCTTCTCTCTTTTATTTATTAGTCTTGTTAGTAGTCTATCAATTTTGTTGATCTTTTCAAAAAACCAGCTCCTGGATTCATTGATTTTTTTCGAAGGGTTTTTTGTTCTCTACCTCCTTCAGTTCCGCTCTGATCTTAGTTATTTCTTACCTTCTGCTAGCTTTTGAATGTGTTTGCTCCTGCTTCTCTGGTTCTTTTAATTGTGGTGTTAGGGTGTCGATTTTAGATCTTTCCTGCCTTCTCTTGTGATCATTTAGTACTAAAAATTTCCCTCTACACACTGCTATAAATGTGTCCCAGAGATTCTGGTACGTTGTGTCTTTGTTCTCATTAATTTCAAAGAACATCTTTATTTCTGCCTTCATTTCCTTATTTACCCAGCAGTCATTCAGGAGCAGGTTGTTCAGTTTCCATGTAGTTGTGCGTTTCTGAGTGAGTTTCTTAATCCTGAGTTCTAATTTGATTGCATTGTGGTCTGAGAGACAGTTTGTTGTGATTTCTGTTCTTTTACATTTGCTGAGGAGTGCTTTACTTCCAACTATGTGGTCAATTTTGGAATAAGTGTGATGTGGTGCTGAGAAGAATGTATATTCTGTTGATTTGGGGTGGAGAGTTCTGTAGATGTCTATTAGGTCTGCTTGGTGCAGAGCTGAGTTCAAATCCTGTATATCCTTATTAATCTTCTGTCTCAGTGATCTGTCTAATATTGACAGTGGGGTGTTAAATTCTCCCATTATTATCGAGTGGGAGTCTAAATCTCTTTGTAGGTCTCTAAGGATTTGCTTTATGAATCTGGGTGCTCCTGTATTGGGTGTATATATATTTAGGATAGTTAACTCTTCTTGTTGAATTGATCCCTTTACCATTATGTAAT
>NW_012123820.1:5478427-5492765 GCF_000951035.1 Colobus angolensis palliatus | reverse complement strand
GTTGAATATTGGCCCCCACTCTCTTCTGGCTTGTAGAGTTTCTGCTGAGAGATCTGCTGTTATTCTGATGGGCTTCCCTTTGTGGGTAACCTGATCTTTCTCTCTAGCTGCCCTTTACATTTTTTCCTTCATTTCAACCTTGGTGAATCTGAAAATTATATGTCTTGGGGTTGCTCTTCTTGAAGAATATCTTTGTGGTGTTCTCTGTATTTCCTGAATTTGAATGTTGGCCTGCCTCGCTAGGTTGGGGAAGTTCTCCTGTATAATATCCTGCAGAGTGTTTTCCAACTTGGTTCCATTCTCCCTGTCACTTTCAGGTACACCAATCAAATGTAGATTTGGTCTTTTCACATAGTCCCATATTTCTTGGAGGCTTTGTTCGTTTCTTTTTACTCTTTTTTTCTCTAAGCTTCTTTTCTCGCTTTATTTCATTAATTTGATCTTCAATCACTGATACCCTTTTTTCCACTTGATTGAATCGGCTACTGGAGCTTTTGCATGTGTCACATAGTTCTTGTGCCATGGTTTTCAGCTCCATCAGGTCATTTAATATCTTTTCTACAGTGTTTATTCTAGTTAGCCATTCATCTAATCTTTTTTCAAGGTTTTTACCTTCCTTGCGATGGGTTCAAACATGCTCCTTTAGCTTGGAGAAATTTGTTATTACTGACCTGCTGAAGCTTACTTCTGTCAACTTGTGAAAGTCATTCTCCATCCAGCTTTGTTCCATTGCTGGCAAGGAGCTGCGATCCTTTGGAGGAGAAGAGATGCTCTGGGTTTTAGAATTTTCAGCTTTTCTGCTCTGGTTTCTCTCCATCTTTGTGGTTTTATCTACCTTTGATCTTTGATGTTGGTGACCTACAGATGGGATTTTAGTGTGGATGTCCTTTTTGTTGATGTTGATGCTATTCCTTTCTGTTTGTTAGTTTTCCTTTTAACAGTCAGGTCCCTCAGCTGCAGGTCTGTTGGAGTTTGCTAGAGGTCCACTCCAGATGCTGTTTGCCTGGGTATCACTAGCGGAGGCTGTAGAACAGCAAATATTGCATAGCAGCAAATATTGCTGCCTGATCCTTCCTCTGGAGGCTTCATTCCAGAGGGGCACCCACTTGTATGAGGTGTCAGTCAGCCCTTACTGGGAGGTGTCTCCCAGTTAGGCTATATGGGGTTCAGGGACCCACTTCAGGAGGCAGTTTGTCCATTCTTAGAGCTCAAACACTATGCTGGGAGAACCACTGCTCTCTTCAGAGCTGTCAGACAGGGACATTTAAGTCTGCAAAAGTTTCTGCTGCCTTTTGTTCAGCTATGCCCTGCCCCCAGAGGTGGAGTCAACAGAGTCAGCAGGCCTTGCAGAGTTGCAGTGGGCTCCACCCAGTTGGAGCTTCCCAGGCTGCTTTGTTCACCTACTCAAGCCTCAGCAATGGCAGACCCCTCTCCCCCACCTACCATGTTGCTGCCTCGCACGTCAATCTCAGACCACTGCATTAACAGTGAACGAGATTCTGTGGGCATGGGACCCACCGAGCCAAGCATGGGATATAATCTCTTGGTGTGCCGTTTGCTAAGACCATTGGAAAAGCACAGTATTTAGGCAGGAGTGTCCTGTTTTTCCAGGTGCAGTCCGTCATGGCTTCCCTTGGCTAGGAAAGGGAAATCCCCTGATCCCTTGCGCTTCCCAGGTGAGGTAATGCCCTGCCCTGCTTTGGCTTGCCCTCCATGGGCTGCACCCACTGTCCAGCCAGTCCCAGTGAGATGAACCAGGTGCCTCAGTTGGAAATGCAGAAATCACTCATCTTCTGCGTCGATCACACTGGGAGCTGTAGACCAGAGCTTTTCCTATTCAGTCATATTGTAATGAACCCCCTCAAATAATTATTTTTAACAAGAAAGATGTTATTGCATTAAACCACTATAGACACCACAATTGTGACTATTGGTTACAATTCTGTAAAATTTAAAAATTATTTGTTCCAGTATTATAAATTTAGCAGATCAATTAATCATTAGATAACAGTTAAGTGAGATAAAATATAAGGGTACAGATACTGGATCTAAAATATTCACATATATTTCACTTTAACTAATAAAATGAACTCCTTCCATATTTGTATTCTACTAGAAATGTCATATTTAACTAGAAACCTACCTTAACTATCTTCAGTTGGCATTCAGCTAGCCCTGGACAAAATTGCCAGAAAATCTTTTTCAATTGTGGATTCAAGGCAATGAAATCTTTGTTTCCAGAATTCAGACTAAGTTATGGTACTAATGCCTGCAAATTAATATAGGGAACACAAGGAAAGGGAAGGAACTATGTATTCTAACTTGATTTTATGCCTGGCAGTAGGAGATTTGTAAGTGCTCCAATTTTATTATTTTCTTTTGAGTTGCTTCTAAAAACTCACCCTTTTTAGGGATCCTTAAAGAATGTTGTCTGAATCAGGAAATATTCTAGTTGTCCTTGTTGGATCTCTAGATGTGTGAGGGAGAAAATAGGAAACAAACAAACAAACAAACAAAAGTAATATGCTTTTTAAAAAAACGGCAAAAACAGTTTCTCAACTCACAGCTATCTGATTTGAAAGACTGTCAAATTAGTGGACGGACCTATTTAGAATCATCCTAATAAGCTATTCTACCTCTAAGATAGGAATACATGATTATGGAGTAAAACATACACATAGAAAGCCTCTGATATGTATTTATCTCAATGTTTATGTGTTGATGAAAGCTTATGTTAGCTCTGCAAATATATTCACTGAGATAAAGAAAAGGGTTGCTGGAATTGCTAAGGTAATTCTGACAAAATATTTACTTTTACTTAGATTTTCTTACGAATTTTTTTGAGAAATTAAAAATAACTTATTCTGCGTTATCCCAGAATGAAATTACACAAGTGAATTTAGTGAAGAGAGCATAATCTTTTAATAAATACATTTTTAAATCTTGAACTACTTTAATAAAAACTTTGCCCACATGTATCACAACAAACTTAAACTAATTTTGTCTTGACTACTCAGGATCATCATTTTGTATATAAATTATAAAATAATAAAAAATGGACACAACCCCCAGGATTTTTATGGCATTTAGGGCAACTTGTTTTAAATTTAAAAACCCTGGCATACTATATTTTTGTCTGAATTTGCCTTTCCATTGTTGCTACTTTTTACTAGTGTCATTATAGAAATCTGTTTGTTTTCATTATACCTGTCCTTTAAACCCAATCCTAAATTAATAGTCCTAGGAGTATTCCTTTACTACAGGATAAATTTGATGAACTTGTTTGTTTGTTTGATTTTGGTTTCCTGAGGATATTTCATACATGTGGAGTAGATAAGAGAAAAGCCTAACATGATGTTTAAATTATTGTGGAAAATGGTGTAGTAAAAGCAGAAACAAACATGATAACGTAATTTCCTTTTAAATCAACAGATAGCAGCAATGAGGAAGGACTTTTTTTCACATGCCTGGAACCTATTCGAGTTAGCAATTACATTAATTGGCATATTATATGCAATATTTATTGAAATAGACCCCATTAAGTATATTTTTGCTGTGACTGAAGTAATAGTCTTTATAAAACTTGTTCAATTTATCCGTATACTACGCATTTTCAAGGTAAAGAACCAGTCAATCATGCGGTTTCCAATTTCTACTGATTGTTTCATAAAACATAGAGTAAAATTAGTTTACTAGTTTTATGTTACCATTTTCTGTTGGGTTAATGTTTATATTTTAAATTTTAGCTCCCTTTGACAAATTAAGTTTTATAACATTTGATATTATAAACATCCAAATTATATTAGGAATTTGTTGAGCATATGAAAGTATAGAAATACTCATCACAACTTTTCCTTTAAATAGACAGCACATGAGAAATTCTATATTAATGTAAGTATAAGTTAACCTCCAAGTAATGTTTATTTTTATAGAAACTCGGGGAATAAAAGATGGAAGTTAACAAAACAACCATGCAAACTATTTATAGGGAGAAAGAAAATAGCCTACATTTGTACAAATCAAGAAAAAAAATACATATAGTGTTATAGAAATATGGTTTCAAAAATAACTTTTGATTATCTTGTAACATGTTTCTATAACAAATATTATGGGTAGTTATTTTCTGTGTGATTATTTCGATGACATGAAACTCACTCCTTCACAAATAAGTATATATATGAATGTAGATATACTCTATCTTTCCTATCTTTTTCACTATTCATACACAAGCAAGATACATACATATATAAGCACTGTGAGAAATGCAGTTAAATAAAACATAGTTCGTATGGAGATAAAACTAATAGAATCTTTACATTTAGATCTTTCTTACACATGTAAGGAATAATTTAAAACATTTTTGCTACTGAGAGGCATAAATCAACTAGGTCAAAGAGTACACAACCAGTCGCCCGCTTTTTCAGTATTCTAGGGGACCATAAGTAGTGCTAGAGTGCAATTTACCTGAGGAAGGCAAGTCTAGTGTATTCCACTGATGAATTAATTCTTTCTGATAGGAAGGTGTACAGAGCCTAACAAAGAGTTCAGATGAAGAAACTGATAAACCACCTAAGAAAAGTTTGTTGATATATTCAAAAAACTCTGAAATATGGTCTTATGTTAAATCACAGGTCCTTGGAATATGAAGATGAATTAGATATTGTCTCTTCCCCGGAAAGCTTATTGTAGAAGAGAAATCACAAGTAATCTAGATATTGGAATGTTATATGATAGGATAAGTACAAAACAGGAGTATGCACAGAATGAGAAAAGACTTCCTTTATTAGGTGATACCTGAGCTGAATCTTGAAAGATGAGTGTAAACCCTTTGGTGATTAGTGGCAGGTAGTTGCAGGGTAGAGTATGGAGGTTGTAGAACATAGATAGAAAAACAAAGGGATCGATGAACCCTGTAGAAGCTAGGGGACTGCACAGTGGTAGCTTATAACCTGGAGACTTCAACCCTCAGCAAAGAAACACGGAGAAGAGAAGTTAATTTTGGGGTCTAACAGGCAGTATGGTTGTGGTGGTTTCTCACCTGACCAGACCATCTAGTAGGAGGTGTTATAGGAGATTTAGCATGCAAAAATGGCAGTAATTTACTCATTTTATGACCTAAGCACAGAAGATTAATTGCATTGTTTTTCAAAAATTTAAACCAGTTGAAAATAGCATCCAATTCTCTATAAGGAAAATAAGTGAAGAATAAAGCCATAAATTTCACATAGGTACTCGCAAATTATTAGTTATAGGGAAGTAGCTATAGTCATGAAGTTATAAAGATACCACTAAAAAAATAATGAAGAACCTCGACAGGTTATTGTAGTTACCTTTGAGGGCACTTAATTTCTTATTATTAACTATTTTGATTAAACTAATCAACATATCATAAAATGATATTTGTGCAATTTATATTAATGGTAGTCCTGTTTAATTCAGCTCATAGCACCAAAGGTGCTGCAAAGAATAGATAAAAGAATGAGTCATCAGAAGACCTTTTGGTATGGAATACTAAAAGGATATGTCCAAGGCGAAGCAGACGTAATGACTGTAATTGATCAGATAACAAGTTCTAAACAGATTAAACAGGTAAGAAAACCTTAAACGCTAAGAGTTCACTCAGCCCTCAGTTGCCCTCATCCATCATTTTTTTCTGTTCATATATGCAGGTGTCTTTGACTCCTGGTTTTCTAATTAATTTCTTTAAAAACTTAAACTAGGTTACATGTAAATTACTCAAATGCCTCCTTCTGAAATGACCTGTATCATATTAGCGAGTTACAAGGCTAGTATAAAGCACCTTTCTGTCTTTGGGGAGTCTATCACGAAATCCATGTGCAGTGGTTAGCTTTCTCCCAATGCAAGCTCTAAGATCTGTCAGGCTATGGGCGTGTAAAATAGGAAGTACTGGAAGGTGAGAAGTGAAGGCAGGGTGGAGGAAACAGGGCTTCCTCATAATGCCCAAAAGCTTCTTTAATCTCTCTCTATCCTTCTTCTCTACACATTAAACAGTAAAGAAAATAAAAACAAGTGATTCAGCAAATAGAAAGAAATAAAGAAAATAATAATTAAAATAGAGGGAAACCTAGTTTGATTTTGTCATTATGCAGATGAGAAAAAAGGAGGCCAAGAGACGTTAAATGATTGTGCCCAAAGTTCCATAGTGAGTAAGCAGCAAAGATAATTCTAAGGCCTAAATTCTAGGTATTATTTTTACTTTCTAGATTGAGACAGATTAACACTGATATGTGCCCATGAGTTTGTCAGCTACATGGAATTCAATATTTACTTTACTTTTCAAGACGATTTAAAACATTTCAATGCTATATTTATGTGCCCAAAACTTTGTCATTGAGAAATTGAACATTCAATATGTGGTAGAACACAAAAAGTATTATCTTCCTCTCTTCACCTCCTGCAACTTTAAAACTATTTTCTTATGTTTTTTATTACCTTTCCTAACCACTGATATTTAGCACTTGAATTTGGAGATACACAGGAGAAAACATGAAAAGACTTGAGTCCCTAAAATATTATTTTATTATGCCTAATTTCTACTTTGATTCACCTTGGCCAAAACTTCTGGTCTCTTCAGATTGAAAGCCATCCTGGAATCGCAAATTTGGGGGCTCTCATAAAGCTGCACGGGAAAGTACCTACTTATGTTCATAAAACATAGACTAAAATCAGTTTACTAGTTTTACGGCTACAATTTTCTGTTGGGCTAATGTTTGTATTTTAAATTTTAGCTCCCTTTGACAAATTAAGTTTTATAACATTTCATATTACAAACATCCAAATTATATTAGGAATTAATACCATGCCTGCACTTTTCAGAATCATGACTCACCTTCAGACGTCTCAAAATCGGGCTAGGTTATACCTCTTATCTTCTCTATCACTGTAGCTGAAGCAAAAAGTGCTGCAACACAAAATTCAATTCAAACCCCTGAAAACCTCTTCATCATACTTTTCTTAAAACTATTAACTTAGGTTATAAGTCCATCAGTTGCAAATGTAAGGACATTTTATAAAAGTCTGTTTTTCCAATGGGGATAACATTTCTTTTGTTCCTTAGACATTATTAAAGCGAGTGATAAGGAATATGGAACATGCTATGAAAGAGCTAGGTAAGTAGCTCTCATCCTATTTAGCATGACCCTCTCTTATCATCACCACTTCAGAAAGTCAATGGTTTTCATAACTCGAGCTAATCTTTGAGGAAACTTACTCACTAACAATACTGAAGTAACTTCAACAATTAATGCAATCTTATTTTCTAGTTGAGATGGAAATAGTGTAATAGCTCTTCACATTTTCTCTCTCTGCTTCATACAACAATGAAGGCCTTTTGATTTCTCTTTAGACAAGTTGCCATGCTATGATGTATGCCATTATAGTCTTGTAAATTCCATTTTTTTCCAAACCAGAAATACATGTACCTTCCTTAGTGACGTATGTTTTTCCTCTACTTGCTACAGAGCTGCCATTTAAGGATTTAGGTCTTAAATGAGTTGAAATTAGAATATAATCCTGCAGAATCCTATTATATCTGCTGGGAGGCCCAGTGCCAAACATGGCAATAGCCTATTCTCTGAGTCATGCCAAGTCATGCTCCTGGCACAGGACAAATCTTGAGAGTTGCACAGTCACAACCCTACACTATAATGTTCATGTATAGGAGGACAAGAAAATTGTATACCATGTGGTGAGCTACAAAAGGACACAGCAAATCTGGAGATGAGGTCATTTGAGAGATCTTCTATGACAGTTACCAAGCCAGATAAGAGGTTATGATCAAGGAAAAGCCCAAATGTAGACTCCAAGATGAAGTTTTCAGGGACTTCAGGAATCTAGATGAAATAGGCAGAAGAGCATAGATGTATGAGTCATCTAGATGGTTGAGTGGACAATGGCCTAAGATGAATGAAAGGAAGTAATCAGAAGCCGTATTTAATCACATAATCTGTAGTTAAAAATTCGGATTCACACAGATTAAGAAAATGAGTCATGAACTCCAGACACATAGGCCTAAGCAGCTTCCCAGTGTCCAGTGCAGGTAGAAAAGTATACCTGTTAATGCTAGAAACGAGGCTACCCTTCCTTCTCCATGGCCTTAGGCACAAGTATGACTGCTGCCAAGAAAACATCCAGCAGAACTCTGGCACTACTAGTGAATTATGATTGATCATAATGGCCCCTTCAGGAAGAGATACATTTCTCTGTGTTGAGGACGGTATTCCATGGGTTTAGAGCAGAAACATTAGCTTATTGTCCACATAAAACATTTAAAATAATGTTCTTATTTAATCTAAAAATAGTTTGTTATTTTTTAGGCTACTTAGAGTATGATTACCCGGAAATTGCTGTCACTGTGAAAACAAAGGAGGAAATTAATGTTATGCTCAATATGGCTAGAGAAATTCTTAGGGCTTTCGGCTTGAAAGGAATTATTCATAAAATTGAAAGTGCTGAAATTAATAAGGTAAGGCAAAATATTTTCAAAGCAAATATATTTACTTCATATGTAATCATTCATGACCTTGACCTTCAAGGTTACATTTGACTTCTAATACAGGCCATTTCTAAGATAGGAAAATCTCACTTAAAATAATCGTCTAAAGACAAACTCCTACGATAGACAGTTTCCTTTCTGCAGCCCAGGTGGTTAGCTTCTCTTTTTATTTTTGTTACAGTAACAGGCTACCTCTTTCTCTGCTTTGCTGCCAAACCAAAAGTCTGACGAATCTATTCTTCATCCTAGATTACAGTGGGTATTATTATGTTTGGGGAATTATCTGTGACACTGAAATAACACTTTTCATGTAAAACATGATTTATGAGAACACTCAATTGTAGGGTTAGTGTTGACTATATTTCTTTTCTAAGTTACATAAATGGTACTATGACATATAAAGGATAGAAAGAATCCCAATTCATTCTGTAAGTACAAACTTGACACCAAAATTGGATATAACATAAGAGGGTATTCGATTAGGAAAAGAGGAACTCAAATTGTCCCTGTTTGCAGATGACATGATTGTATATACTGTTTACAAAAGCAGGTATTAAGCAGGAGCAGGCCTATAGGCAGTAGTTGCAACCCATATTGTAGAGAATCAATATCTAAGGCATGAATCATCCATAAAATAATCAGTTAATTTAATAAAACTTAATTAAAATTCACACCATGTTAGGAAGCTTAAGGATTTTACTTGTACAATTTATTGCTCAGAAATTAATTTTTAAAAAAACAGTAAGAATTGAGAGAATTCTAGGAAGAAAACAGTTGGAAGTTTCAGAAATCTGTCTCTCCTTTTAGACTACAATTGCACTGGCAAAAACTGTCTGATGTAACTATTTTGGAAATCTGAATTCTATGAATGTTTGCAACTTTCAGGGGAAGGCTTGGATGATAAATTTTGGTTAATTTCTGTCATATTTATCTCTTAGCACAGTAATAGCTACTTCTCACCCCTCAGCACCATGGCAGGCAGCTATGCATGTGTCCTTGGAGCAACTTACAGTTTGCAAGAGCCAGATTGGCAATAAAAGACTCTGTTCTCTAAATATCTTGCATCTGTACTCTGATGACTGATTGATTACAGCTTCTAATCAGAGGAAAAGGCAAAGAGGTGGAAACCATTGTGGTTGCACCTCCTCACGTTATTGTAATCCCTCCCACTCTGGCTGAAGTGACTTCCAAAGGATTTAAAAGGCCAACACTTCCCATTTCAGGGAAAAGATAAGCAGAAGATTCCCACAGGCCCCCAATACCATTGCAAGCACCTGCAGTCCTCCCTACAGAAGTATTGCACAGTCTTTCCAAAACCTGAACACTGTTTGGGGAGCTGCTGGGAATTTATGAAGCTGCTTTGCTCCAGATTAGGATCATAAGGTGTGCACCCCCCACACCCTGTCTATCCACTGTGAGCCAAACTGCTGCACCATTGCACCATCTTGACACCAGAGCCATTTGTGGAGTGTACCCTGCTCATGGGACCAGTTGCTACTGCACCCCTCCAGGCCTGGAGCTGTCTCTTCATTCCACCAAGGCCACATGAATGACTGATTGCCACAAACGCAGTTGCGTGAAACTGGGGCCTAGGATCAGCTGTGGCTCTGGTCCCGCACAGAAGGAAAACCAACCCCACACACGTAATTCCAGCCAGAGAAACAGTCTTGCAGCCCCATTCAGGACAAAACCTCTGTTGAAATGGCCTAACCACTGTGTCTCTCCTGCAACCAGGAGAGGGCCCCAAGCCAGCAAGTAGATAACACACCCCAAGGCTGGCAGAGCAGCTACAAGTGAACCACCCCCAAGTTAGTTGGCATGTCATGTGCATGCATGTGTCCCCAACTTGAGAGGCAGTCTGGCAAGTTTATACCTGGCAAAGTCATGGCACTACCACCACACACTCTCATAGCTTAGGCCACTGAAACACTTGCAAAATGCACTAGTATGGATTCCAGTTGGAACAAACTACATGGAGACTACACTACTGCATCCATCTAGATCCAAAGCCAATGCATTATACCCAACCAACACCCCAAGACCTACTCATGCCAATGAGTCTTTCCCTACAAAACCTACTTCATAAAATTTAAAGAGGCAATTGTTCTGCCAGATGCATAGAAATTAGTGTAGTGACACATCAAACATGAAAAAGCAAGGAAATATGATACTTCCAGGGGAGCACAATAACTCTCTAGTAACAGATATGCAAAATACCAGAAAGAATTTTAAAATAATCATGTTAAGAAAACAGTATGATACAAGAGAATACAGATGGACAATACACCAAATCAGAAAAACAATTCATGATTCAAGTGAGAAGTTTAACAAAGAACCAAACAGAAATTCTAGAGCTGAGGAATTCAATGAATGAAATAAAAAAATACAATTGAGAGTTTCAGCAAAGACTAAACCAAGCAGAAAAAATAATTTCTGAATTTGAAGACAGGTCTTCTGAAATAACTCAGGCAGACCAAAAAGAAAGAAAAAAACAAAAACAAAGAAAGAATAGACATAATAAAAGGTAGGTACCACCCAATTGTCCATTAATAGATGAATGGATGAGCAAAATGTGGTATATACATACAATGGAATTTTATTTAATCTTAAAAAGAGAAATCCTGATATATACTACAATATAGACAAATCTTGATGACTTGTGCTAATTGAAGTAAGCCAGTCACAAAAAGACAAATACTATGTGATTCCATTTATATAAGTTGTTTAGAGAATCAAAAGATAGAGAAATAGTGGAATGGTATTGCCAGGGGCTGGGAAAGTTGAAACAGGGAATTATTGTTTAATGGGTATAGAGTTTCAGTTGTGCAAGATGAAAAGAATTCTGGAGATGGATGGTGGTGATGGTTAAGCAACAGTATGAATGTACTTAATACCACTGAAAATGAAGAGAGCCTTAGTCATTTAAAATAATTAAAATAATAAATTTTTATGTTATGTGTATTTTACCACAGTAAAAAAAAAATGGGAAAAAAACAGTGAGAGGGGTGTTTGCTCTACTAAATATTATGACATGCTATAAATCCATAATAACCAAATAGTGAAGAATTAGAACAGAATAAAAAAATTCAAGGAAACAGATTTGAGTCCAATAGCAAACATAAATACACATGGTAGTCTAATATATAATATTAAGTGACATTGCATATTAGGAAGAAATGATTATTCAATAAATAATTCTGAGATATTTAAAATTCATATGAAAAATATAACATTAGATCCATACCTCACACCATATAGAAAGAAAAACTTCCAGACGCAGTAATGAGTTAGAATTGCCAAACTCCTCCAAAAAAGCAAAGAAGGAACACTTCCAAGCCCATTTTATGAGCTTGGTATCAGTACCATGCTGTTTTGGTTATCTGCTGTTTTTGTTCTGCTATCAAAGCCAGATAAGAGCACTACAAGAAAATTGTAGACCAATATTTCTGATGAACATACATGCAAATATTCTTAACAAAATATTACCAAACTGAATTCAAAAACACATTGAAAGAATCATTCACCACAATTGATCAAGTGGGATTTATTTCTGAGATGCAAGGACTGTTTGATATACACAAATCGATAAATGTGATACACCACATTAACAAAATTAAGGATAAAATAATATGATTGTCTCAATTGATATACAAAAGGCATTTGACAAAATTAAGCATCCTATCATGATAAAAACTCTCAATAGATTAGGCATAGAGAGAATGTATCTCAACACAATAAAGGCCAAATATGATAAAGCCATTGCTCACATTATCCTCAATGAGGAAAAGTTGAAAGATCAGAAAGAAGAAAAAAAAGTCCACTCTCCCCACTTATTTTCAACATACTACTGAAAGTCCTAACCATGGCAATTAGGCATGAGAAGAAATAAAAAGCATCCTCATAGGAAAGAAAGAAGTGAAACTGTCTCCATTTTCTGATGACATGATCTCTTATAGAGGAAACCATCAAAAACTTCTTAGAACTCATAATTGAATTTTGTAAGTTGTAGGATACAAAGTCAACTATACAAATGTTATAATGAAATACAAAATATATCTATATTCTTGATGTGAGAAAAGCTTTTCTAACCCACTTACAAAGCCATATATATGTATATATATAAGTTTTAAGAAAGTAAAAATTACCATGTAAAAATTACTGCATAAAATGTAAAACTTTATATATTGAAATATATTAAAATGAGGTTAAAAGCAAAGCATGGAAAATAACATTTGTAACACATATTACAAACAAAGTACTGATAGCAATAATTCCTAAAAAAGTTTATAGAAATCAATTTAAAAAGGGCAAAAAATCCTGGAGAAAGTGAAAAAAGGATATGAAAAAGTATTTCACAGATATATAAACAAAATTTACAATTAATGCTTGAAAAGATATTTGACATCCCTAATAATCAAAGAATAGAAGTATTTTCTTTAGTAAATAGACACTAGAGAAATAGAAACTAAAGATACCAATATTTTTGCCAATTAAATCAACAGTGATGGGCAAAAACTGTTATTGCTCAATGCTAATTAGGTTATGAGAAAATAGACATAAATATGGTAGACTAAAATGTAAGTCAGCACAACCATTCTGGAGGGCAATTTAAAAAATTCAATGGCCCTTCATGCTAAAAACTCTCAATAAACTAGGTATTGGTAGAATGTATCTCCAAATAATAAGAGATTTTTATGACAAACCCACAGCCAATATCATACTGAATGGGCAAAAACTGGAAGCATTCCCTTTGAAAACTGGCACAAGACAGGGATGCCCTCTGTCAGCACTGCTGTTCAACATAGTGTTGGAAGTTCTGGCCAGGGCAATCAGGCAAGAAAAAGAAATAGAGGGTATTCGATTAGGAAAAGAGGAACTCAAATTGTCCCTGTTTGCAGATGACATGATTGTATATTTAGAAAACCCCATCATCTCAGCCCAATCTCCTTAAGCTGATAAGCAACTTCAGCAAAGTCTCAGGATACAAAATCAATGTGCAAAAATCACAAGAATTCCTATGCACCAATAACAGACAAACAGAGAGCCAAATCACGGGAGAACTCCCATTCACAATTGCTACAAAGAGAATAAAATATCTAGGAATCCAACTTATAAGGGATGTGAGGGACCTCTTCAGGAGAACTATAAACCACTTCTCAACGAAATAAAAGATGACATAAACAAATGGAAGAACATTCCATACTCATGGATAGAAGGAATCAATATCATGAAAATGGCCATACTGCCCAAGGTAATTAATAGATTCAATGCCATCCTCATCAAGCTGCCAATGAGTTTCTTCACAGAATTGGAAAAAAACTACTGTAAAGTCCATATGGAACTAGAAAAGAGCCCACATTGCTAAGACAATCCTAAGCCAAAAGAACAGAGCTGGAGGCATCACTCTACCTGACTTCAAACTATACCACAAGGTATAATAACCAAAACAGCATGGTACTGGTACCAAAACAGAGAGATAGACCAATGGAACAGAACAGAGGCCTCAGAAATAACACTACACATGTACAACCATCTGATCTTTGACAAATCTGACAAAAACAAGAAATGGAGAAAGGATTCCCTATTTAATAAATGGTTTTGGGAAAACTGGCTAGCCATACATAGAAAGCTGAAACTGGATCCCTTCCTTACACCTTACACAAAAATTAATTCAAGATGGCTTAAAGACTTAAATGTTAGACCTAAAACCATACAAACCTTAGAAGAAAACCTAGGCAATACCATTCGGGACATAGGCATGAGAAAGGACTTCATGACTAAAACACCAAAAGCAATGGCAACAAAAGCCAAAATAGACAAATG
>NW_012123820.1:5438799-5478311 GCF_000951035.1 Colobus angolensis palliatus | reverse complement strand
GATATGAACAGACACTTCTCAAAAGAAGACATTTATGCAGGCAACAGATACATGAAAAAATGCTCATCATCACTGGTCATCAGAGAAATGCAAATCAAAACCACAATGAGATACCATCTCACACCAGTTAGAATGACGATAATTAAAAGGTCAGGAAACAACAGATGCTGGAGAGGATGTGAAGAAATAGCAACACTTTTACCCTGCTGGTGGGAGTGTAAACTAGCTCAACCATTGTGGAAGACGGTGTGGCGATTCCTCAAGGATCTAGAATTAGAAATATCATTTGACCCAGCAATCCCATTACTGGGTATATACCCAAAGGAGTATAAATTATGCTACTATAAAGACACATGCACACATATGTGTATCGCAGCACTATTCACAGTAGCAAAGACTTGGAACCAACCCACATTTCCATCAATGATAGACTGGATTAAGAAAATATGGCACATATACACCATGGAATACTATGCAGCCATAAAAAAGGATGAGTTCATGTCCTTTGCAGGGATATGGATGAAGCTGGAAACCATCATTCTCAGCAAGCTATCATAAGGACAGAAAACCTAACACTGCTTATTCTCACTGATAGGTGGGAATTGAACAATGAGAACACTTGGACACAGGGCGAGGAACATCACACACCAGGGCCTGTCATGCGGTGGGGGACTGGGGGAGGGATAGCATTAGGAGAAATACCTAATGTAAATGATAAGTTAATGGGTGCAGCAAACCAGCATGGCACATGTATACCTATGTAACAAACCTGCACATTGTGCACATGTAACCTAGAAATTAAAGTATAATAATAAAAGAAAATTAAAACTTTAAAAATGCATACCTTTGAATCAGTAATTACACCTGTAGGAATCTATAGTTATTCAAGAATAAGCAAATATATGTGTTCAAACGTATATTATAAACAGTCTATATGTCCATCAAGTTGGAGATGGTTATATAAACTGTAGTATGGCCATGCAAGTGCAACATGTATGTAAATATATGCTTACATATAATGTAAATAAACATGTAAATAGATATGGAAACATATATGTAAACATATAAATAACATTATATGTAAATAAACAAGAATTTTAAATATCTATACATACTGATACAAAAAATTCACCAAGATACACTATTAGTAGGAAAAAAGTAGTCTGTAAAATTATAAGATTTTATATATATAAGATGGTCATTTTAGATTTTTTAAAATTTCTGTAGATACATATATCTATGTAATACATTTAAAAAATCTAGACAAATACATACGAAACTTTTCATATTGCCCCACATGGAAGAAGAAATGAGAAGGAAAGAAGGGAAATGAAGGGAGCCTTAGCTATTTATTTTATTTATATTTTCATCGTGCTTGAAACTTTTACTTGAAAGTGTTCTTATATATCACTTATATAATTAGTAAACTAATTTTTAAAAAAATTTTGACTGGTTTCTCAAGTCCTCCAGTTGCCACAAGTTTTTTTTGAAAGCAACCAGAATAGAATCCTGAAGACAGTCTTGCTTGATCTTCTATTGGTTACATCATTAACACACAAAGCCTGTGTGCCTTGTACAAATTGAAACAAACTCACCACATTCAATGAAGGTTATTTTTAGTTTAACGCTTATTATACAGTTTAATGGTCCAGTCTGTAATTTCATTTGACCATGGCGAGAAGACCTGTGAAAAGCAGTATCTCCACTGAAGAAGAAACATAAACACCAGATAAAAACTTACACAAGTTCATGGTAAAATAACAGAAGGGAAAATAGTGAAAGATTAAAATAAATCTTTACCCACTTGATCCTCACAGCAACCTATGATGTGGATACTATTGTTGTCCCTATTTTATGAGAGAAAAAGCTGAAGCACAGAGAGATTAAATAACTTGCATCAAGGTCAGATAGCTAGTAAGTATGGAGACGTTATTTTAATCCAGGCATTCTGATCCCAGAACCCAGGCTCTTAAACACAACACTATAAAAAGCCCAAAATAGAAAGAGATGTGTGTAGCCTTTTGCGCTTAGAAAGCAGAGTCAATATACCTGATTATTCTGCAAGATAAACTCTGCAGAAAATAGAAACAATGAACAGAAGCAATGCCATTTAGAATGCCTTATGTAACAATGCTAGGTTGAAGTTAGCATTTTTTCTGTATGAATAATCAATTGATCCAGCATAATTTATGAAAAAGACCATCCTACTGCATTGCACTGTGCCTTTGTCATTATTTAAGCGACTATGTGGGTGTGGATAAGTTTCTGGACTCTTTTTCTGTTCCACTGTATTATTTAACTATCATTAAACCAAGTCATATTGTCTTGATTACTGAAACTTGTTTTCACATACGATTGTGAATGTGAAAGATACAATCTTCCAGCTTTATTATTTTCTTCAAGACTATATTTTGACTAGTTTTGATATTTTGTATTTTCAAATAAATTTTAAAGGCAACTTGGAAATTTCTACTAAGTTGGCCTACTGAAATTTCCATTGAGATTCCATTAATCTTGTATATCAATCTAGGAAGAATTGATAACTTTGTGATATTGACTTGATCTACTCACATGATATATCTTCATTTATTTAGGTTTTAATTTTGTTTTAATTGTTTTTGTTTTTTTTCTGTCTAGAGTTCTTATACCATTAAATTCATAAATCTGAACCTTTGTCTTATACCATACACAAAAAATCAATCCCAAATTATATACATAACTATTAAAGGTAAAACAATAAACTTCTAGAAGGTAACATAAGAGAATTTTCATGATATTGGCATAGGCAAAGATTTCTTAAATAGGATACCAAATTGGATTTAAATAACATTAAAATTAAGAATTTTTCTTCATTAAAAAATTAAGAGAACTAAAAGACAGTCCACAAAAGGTAGAGGATGCTTGCAAGACAAATATTTCCAATGAAGAACTCATATCCAGAATATACAAATCAATAAGAACAAAACAGAAAGTTCATTTTTTAATGGGCAAAAGATTTGAAAGTGCACTGTGCAGTGGAAGATATTTAAATGGCTAATACACATAAGAAAAGGTGCTAAATATCATTGTTGTAAGCTTGATGCAAATTAAAACCCAAATGAAATACCAATACACAACCACCAGCGTACCTTTTTTTTTAAACTGACAATACCAAGTGTAGACAACAGTGTGGAACAACTGGAACATTAGAGTAGAAGTGTAAATTGATGTAGGTGCTTTGAAAAAATATTTGGCAGTACCTATTAAAATTGAACATATACATACTTTATGATCCAGCAATCAAATTAGATAAACATAAACTTAACAGAAATATGTACACCTGTACACTATATTCGTAGCAGCGTTACTCATAAAAACCCCAACTGAAGCAATCTAAATGTCAATCAACAGTAGATAAATAAAGCTGTGGTATCCATACAACTTAATACTATACAACAATAAAAATAAAGTGAATAAATTTTTGCTTTCTGCAGCACCATACATGAATCTCAGAAACATAATGTTGAGCAAATGAAATCAGACAGAAGTACCTTCTTTCATTTCATGTCAATAAAGCTGAAAACCCCAGAGAAAGCTAAACAATGATGATAGAAGTATAGAGGTTATCTTTGGATAGAAGTAATGATTAGAGAACATAAAGGAGGATTCTAGGGTGAAGCAAATGTTTTATTCATCTAGGTGTTGGTTACATAGATGTTTTTACTTTGTAATATTCGTTGAGTGAACATTTACAACTTTTACACTTTTTTTCACATCTGCTATACTTCAGTAAAATGGTTTACTTTAAGAGAAGCTTATCTGTGACTTCACCATAATGATCATAGGAAAAACCACCTAACAGGTACTATACTTATCACCAGGGTAACAAAATAATCTGTAAACCAAACCCCCATGACATGCAATTTACCCATGTAACAAATCTGCACATGTGTCACCTGAACCTAAAATAAAAGTTGGAAAGAAATAAAAATAATGATACAGAAAGATAGAATCATGATATAAGGAGAGGCTGGAAATGTTCATGGAAGAAGAAAAATGTCAAATGATCAAGAATAGGAAATAGTACAAAGACCTGTCTGCCTTAAACATTCTGGGAACAGCAGTTTGGCTCATCCCTTTTCTTAAATTTTATGGTTTTAGTTAATCATGGCCAAAAAGAAAGAGGTGCTTGAGTCTAAATCTATTATCAGACCTCTTACTGTTGAAGAAGTCCTATATCATATTCCGTGGCTAGATAAAAACAAAGACCATATAAACTTCATTCAGGTAACATTTTTATTTCCTATTAATAATATTTTTAATGTACTAACAAATAATATCTTTAAAAATAAGAATTTAACCATGATACTCTCTAGTTTAATATTCTCTAAATGTTCCTTATTGCCAATAGGATAAAATCAAAATTGTTTTGAATAATATGCAAAATCTTTCTGCAATCTGTTTCCTGCCTACTTCTCCACCTTCATCTTCTGTTTTCCATTGTCACATACCCTCTATTCTCTATTTATACTGAACCAATCATGGTGTCCCATGCACATTACATGTTTTTCTAATTCCATTCATCTGTGGGTGCTATTTACTTTTCTTAAAATGCCCTTGTATTTCACTTTTTTTTTTTTTTTAAACTTTTCCTGCTTATTTCTTTTCTGGAAACATCCCCACCAGAGTGCTCAGAAAAGTAGGCTTTGGGGCCGAAAGCCCCACCAATGGAAGACCATCCTGTGAACTGTATTGTTTTCAGAGGACCAATATTGCTGCCATTGTACCCAATGTGTACCTTTATTATAGCATTAAGTACATTACATTACAATTATCTTTAGGCCTCTCTCCTACTACATTTTTTATCTCATCTATCTTTTGAATACCCAGCCCCTAGCACTTTGCATAATGCATATTGGATGCTCAGTTAAGTGCTTGTGGAATGAACAAATCAATGGATCTAACTTGTTCTAATGTTCTTTTATATATATCTATTTGATGTCAAAAGACCAATTAAATTTTTCTACCTGATTAAAACATTTTGAATAAATGAATATTTTATTTACCTAATCAGCTGTTTAGAGCAGGAGTATGTATGACACACGCATGCAATTAGCCTATATCTGTTCCCATTACTTTTCATCCAGATGAAAGATTTTTATCCCCTAATTACATTCTCATTCCTAGAGTATTTCTTTTCTAATCCATGTATAAATACCCTATCTAAAATTGCATATATTCATAAAGATCCACCTTCCTCTTTACTCTTCATAATTTCTATTTTCTCTTACAAACTTATTACTAATGTATTTCAGATATTATCAAATGATAGTAATTTTTTAAATGTACAAACTTTTTTTAAAAATGCAAATTTTAGGCCTGGTGCGGTGGCTCACGCCTGTAATCCAAGCACTTTGGGAGGCCAAGGTGGGCAGAAAACCTGAGGTCAGGAGTCTGAGACCAGCGTGGCCAATGTGGTGAAACCCTGTATCTACTAAAAATGCAAAAATTAGCTGGGCATGGTGGTGGGCACCTGTAATCCCAGCTACTCAGGAGGCTGAGGTAGGATAATTGGTTCAAGCAATTCTCCTTGGCTTGAACCCAGGAGAGGGAGGTTGCAGTGAGCCGAGATCATGACACTGCACTCCAGTATGGGTGACTGAGCGAGACTCCATCTCAAAAAAATAAATAAATAATAAAAATGCAAATTTTAACATTCCCAACCACTCCTAAAATGTTGTTTATAGCTTATGTATTTGGTGGTATCTTTTAGGAAAAAGCCAAAGTTGTAACATTTGATTGTGGAAATGGTATATTTGAAGAAGGTGATGAGCCCAAAGGAATCTATATCATTATTTCAGGCATGGTAAAGGTAAGACAGAGGTTTTTGTTTAGTTTTGTTTTTTGTTTTGAGACAGAGTTTCTCTCTTGTTGCCCAAGCTGGAGTGCAATGGCGTGATCTTGGCTCACTGCAGCCTCCACCTCCTGGGTTCAAGTGGTTCTCCTGCCTCAGCCTCCCAAGTAGCTGGGACTACAGGCATGCACAACCACACCCTGCTAATTTTTTGTATTTTTAGTAGAAATGGGGTTTCACCACGTTAGCCAGGCTGATCTCGAACTCCTGACCTCAGATGATCTGCCTGCCTCAGCCTCCCAAAGTACTAGGATTACAGGTGTGAGCCACCGCACCTGACTGGGCAGAGTTATTTATAAATGCACTTCTGATCATAAGTTTTTTAAGAAAACTTTATGAAATTGGTAATTAGTAGCTTTCCAGGTTAAGAACTGCACAGTTTCTTTTTTAGGACAATGACTACCATCTAATGATAAATTTTCATGTTCAGACACAATGGATAACACTATTCATCATGTTAAAGACATACTTTCTCACAAATAACAGGAAACTTTCAAAATAATTCTTTTATGATGGAAAATTATGATATAAATTGTTATTCAACTTTGCTGATCTGAGTTAGAGATTTAGCCATTCTAAATGGCTATAGATTAACTGAGTAGGAGGAATCAGAAAGATCAGAGTATTTAAGAATGCTTTGTGTCTAAATCATTGCTAATTTAATAATTTTACTTAAAAAGAAATAAAATATTTATTCTCAAGACAATATGTAAATATTAGAATTGTTCAAACCAAAGTGGAAAAAGCCATAAATTAGTTTTGGTAATACAAGTTAACTGGCATATGTCTTTTTCTCTTTCTTTGTTCCTGAACAGCTTGAAAGATCAAAGCCAGATTTGGGGATTGATCAAATGGTGGAGTCAAAGGAGAAAGATTGTCTGATAATTGACACAGACTATATGCTCAGTGGAGAAATAATAGGGGAGATAAACTGCTTAACTAATGAACCTATGAAATATTCTGCCACCTGCGAAACTGTAGTGGAGGTCAGAGAAACTTAATCTGTGACTTTTGTTTTGTTTTGTTAAATATCTAATATCAGATTTAAGGTTATTTTAGCACTTAGTATAAGTTTACAGTGTAGTTGACAATTTACTTTTAAAAACTAGGAATAATAAAGGAACAAAACTTGTCGAATTATAAAGCCCTGGCAAAATAGCTTATGAATGTTAACCATAAAGAAAGAAGAATTTATCCAGAAAAACTGGCTACATAAGCTCTTTCATGGGGAAATTGACTGGCACATATTAATTGTCAATACCACAATTTGAAAGAGGAGAAAGGGGATAAAGACGGGGCTGGAATCTATTAATATAAAAGTTGGGCAAAGTATATGGAAGTTTCCCTACACATGATTGAGAAAAACATCCTCACAGTACCAAGGGATCCCACTGGCTTAATTTGAACTCAAAAAGAATAATGACTGTAAATAATTAAACTCCATAAATATGTGAAAATCCATACATTGATAATGAGGCTAATTTTTTAAATTTTTACTGAGGTTGCTAGGATATCATTTTATTACTCTGAAAATGGATTTTTTTTAAGAGAAAGAAGTAAACATTTATCTTGCCTTTCTTCTATGAACTCTTTCAAAGTAGCTTTTTAAATGAGGAAAAATTTTATATAGAATTTCAACTAATAAACACAGAATGAGAGAATCAGATAATCTCCATTGTGACATCACTAATAATAGATCTAGGAAACAACCTTCATTTGATGCTAAAACTACTGAGTGAATGTTAATAGAAAACTTTATAAGGAAGGAAATACTACCTAAGGACATTGGTCAATATTAGTGTCACTAAATAGGAAACCAGGCATAATGTACCTCATGATGTGACGCAGCGGAAGTGCTAGCACCACCCACGAAGTCTCATAAAAGAAAAATCTGAAGTTCTTCAAGTCTGTAGATTGAATCAGTTTACAGAAAATACAGGAAGGAGAGAAACCAGTTCATTGACACCAAGAGGGAATAATCGCTAAATTTAGAATGTGGAAGAGTCTATAGACAAATAACCTGATTTCTTTAACAAATCAATGGCATAAAAAGTGAATGGAGTAGCAGTTATGGTGGTTCATGCCTGTAATCCCAAAACTTTGGGAGGCTGAGGCAGGAGGATTGCTTGAGGCCAGGAGTTTGAGACTGTCCTGCAACATATCCGCAAAAAATAAAAAAAAAAATTAGCCAGGCACGGTGACACATGCCTGTAGTTCCAGCTACTTGGGAGGCTGAGGAGGGAGGATTGCTTGAGCCCAGGAACCCAAGGTTCCAGTCAGCCATGATTGCACCACTGCACTCCAGAGTGGTAACAGAGCCAGACTCTGTCTCTGTTTAAAAAAAGACAAAGAAGTGTGTAGTGGTAGAGGGGAAGAAGGCAAAGGAAAGTTATTAAAAATGGACTTAAGAGATATAATAACCAAATAAATACAATTGCTCTAATTTGAACAAACCAATTATATTTGAGATAATTTAGGACATTTTAATGTGAACAGAATACTAAATGATATTTTTATTTTTGGCATATAATCACATGTTATATACTTAAAATATCTCTATCATTAAAATGTTTGAAAATAAAATTATATATTTATGATACCAGGAATTTGCATAAAAACCCTCTAGCCTTCTGCTTCGGGCTATAATGAAGCTACATGTAACAGAACAGCACATCCTCTATTAAAAAAACAACCTAAAACTTAATAAAATATATGAGGCAAACGTGATTTTTTTCTATTTAAATTTTTTTTTGAAAATTATTTTATTTAATCCTTTTATTTTAGGTTCAGGGGTACATGTGCAGGTTTGTTATATAGGTAAACTTATATCATTGAAGACTAACAGATGAGAAACTCACAAGGTAAGCCCTACATTCACCCGATCCTCCGCTTAGGATCATTTCCTGACCATGATGCAATAAGAATCCAAGCAGAAAATGGCAATCCTGCTAAGCTGAGAAATGAGACATCAGAAGTTGTGGAAACTAACCTGGCTAGAATCTGCAGAGTGGGAAGTAAGAGAAAGTCTTACACAGAGAAAGACCCAAGTAGTCTGTGTGGTGGTTCTCCACAAGTCCTTGGTTGAGAGACAGGCTGCAAATGCCCAGGATGAGACACAACTAGATTTACCAGATTGTTAAGAAAGGAAGAGAGATACCAAGAGTCAGGCAAGGCGCAGCGGGTCACGCCTGTAATCCCAGCACTTTGGGAGGCTGAGGCGGGTGGATCACCTGAGGTCAGGAGTTTGAGACCAGCCTGGCCGACATGGCAAAACCCCGGCTCCAAAAAAATACAAAAATTAGCTGGACACAGTGGCGCATGCCTGTAATCCCAACTACTCTGAAGGATGAGGCAGGAGAATTGCTTGAACCCAGGCAGTGGAGGTTGTGGTGAGCCGAGATCACGCCAGTGCACTCCAGCCTAGCTGACAGAGCAAGACTCTGTCACAAAAAGAGAGAGAGAGAGAAACATACCAGGAGCCAAGAAGTCAAGATACCAAACAGAAAGGAAAGATCTGTTAAAATCTCAGGCCCACAGCTGAGAGACCTCAGCTGAGATGTGGAAAGAATAGGCCTTAGGAGTAAGAATTATGACCTCGAAGAAGGCTTGCTCTTATTCTAAGACCTAACAAAGCCTTGGAGCAAGCCCTGACAGCATTCATGGTTGAGACAGAGTCTGGAGGTTAAGAACCACCAAGTTACACTGTCTTAGATACCTGAGGTTTTCTACTGATTCACTCAAGCAAATCGTAAAATCCAGATGTACAAGCTCAGTGTGATCAGATGGTAAATGAACTGCCTACTGTAACAAAAATCATAATTTTCAGAGGAAGATAAAATAATCTAGAATCTCTGTAGTGTTATCATTAACAACCATGAATTACAAAACAAGCAAAGAAGCATGAAATTGTGATCTATAGTATAAAAGGTGAGGAGTAAAGCATTGAGTAAAAACCATCATGGAGATTGTCCAGACTGTAGATTGGTCAAAGACTTTAAACCAGTTGTTAAAAATGGATTCTGGAGCGAGGTGGCCAACATGACTGACTAGAAGCAGCTGGTGTGTGCCGCTCTCACAGAGAGGGATGGAAGGGGCAAGTAAATATAGCATTTTCAACTGATACATCCAGGTCCACACGTTGGGACTAATCAAGGAAACAACTGAATTCATGTAGAATGGAGAGAAGCAAGGCAGGATAACCACCCACCTGGGAGTGACACAGAGTCAGGGGAACCTCACCTGCCCAGGGAAACAGTGAATGAATGAGCAGTCCCAGGAACCCATGCTTCTCCCATGGATCTTTGCAACCCTCCAGTCAGGAGATCCCCTCATGAACCCACTCCACTAGGGCCTGCAGTCTGACATGTAGGACTATGTGGAGTCTCAGCAGAGCAGTCACTCAGGCACATGTGGAGTCCTAGGAGCCTTAGATACCCAGGCCTCCTGGAAAAAGCAGCTGCAACCCTCAGCAGAAGTTAGATTCCCATACCTACTCCTAGGAGAGGGACTGAATACAAGGGACTGACCAATGATGGTCTGCAGGCCCATGGTACACCACATGATAAGACCCACTGGCTCAGAAATCCAGCCAGCCATGGGTAGCAGTGTTGCATCTCTCTGAGAAAGAGCTCCCAGCAGGTAGGGCAGGCCACCACCTTTGCTGTTTCAGAGCCTCAGTCACAGTTGCCTTAGGGCTCTAACAAATCGGTGGCAACTAGGGACTAGAGCAGACCCTCAGCACTGCCCAGCAGTACTATGGAGAAGCAGTCAGACTTCTTATTCATGCAGATCCCAAATCCCATTTCTCCTCACTAGGCAGAATCTCCCAATTGGGGTCCTCCAATCACCCCTGCTGGTGTTGGCCAACTGGGTTTCAAACCTCCCTGGTACAGAGCTCCAGGGGGAAGATGGACCACCATCTTTGCTGTTTGGTCAACTTAGCTATTCTTGCCTTCGGGCTTTGAAGAGTCCAAAGCAACTGGAGACTGGAGCGGACCCCCAGCTAGTACAGCTGCTCTATGAAAACATGGTCAGACTGTTATTTTAAGTGGGTCTCTGATCCCGTTCCTTTTCATTGGTTGGGACCTCCTGACCGGGGTCTCCAGCTACCTCCTACAGGTGTGTTCAGGCTGGCGATAGGTTCATACCTCCCTGGGGTGGAGCTCCCAGAGGGAGAGGCAGGCCTCCATCTCTGCTGTTTTGCAGCCTCCACTCGTTGTTACCTTCAGGCACAAGAAAGTCCAAGGTGACTAGGGACTAGAGCGGACCCCCAGCATACCGCAGCAGCCCTATGGAAAAGTGGCCAGACTGTCACATGGGGCTAGTTCCCACATCTCCTCACCAGGCAGGTCTCCAGGCCTGGAGCTCCAGCCACCCCTTGTCAGGGCTATTGAGCCAATAGCAGTTCTGCAACTCCCTGGACAGAACTCCCAGTGGGAGCCGGGGGTTGCCATCCTTGCTGCCTTGCAGCCCTTGCTGTCTCTAGGATCCAGAGAGTCTGTAGGGATCAGAGGCTGGTCCGGAACCCCAGCAAAGAGCAACCACCTCACAGAAAAGTGGCCAGACTGTTCTCCACGCAGATCCTGATCCTCACTTTTCCTCAATGAACAGGGCCGCCTGGCCTGGGACTCCAGCACAATGACCCAACTCTTGCCTGATCACCACAATCAAAGACAGCCCAGCATTTCTTCAAGGAGGAAATCATAGAGTCAACTCACAACCCCTCTGCCACTACAGTTGCAGTGACTCAGCCCTTACAGCCCTGACACTGGAAAGGAACAAAGGGCCTAGTCATTATGCTGGCACCTCCAGCACATGGCAGCCACCATATGGAGGGGAGTCCAGCCACCATATGGAAGGGTATCACTGCCCCCACTCTTCACAAGGCAGGGCACCTGGCTCATGAAAGTAGAACAGTTGCTCCATCCACAACTGAGCATACTCACTGGTAGTGGCCCAGAGTTTCCCGAGGGAGAGGCTTCTAGAGGCATACAAGTGCACCCCCGCTCCTGCCACTGCCACAGTAACAATTGAATCCCTGCTGCCCTTGGTCTGGGGAAGAAACAGAAAGCCTGAGGGCTACACCCAAGTTTACCACATGCCACAGGTACCAGACAGAAGAAAGACCAATCTTTCCTCCCTGTGAGCTTTTGGCTCCCTCATCCCCACCAAGAAAAACCCCAAGGTCGTGACAACGGTACACACAACCCACTCCTCCAGCTGACCAGTAACAGCAGCTCCACATTTCATGGAGGTGGAGCCCCCAGGAGCAATAACTTACAGAATGGAAGACAATGATTGCAAACTATGCATCTGACAAAGGTTTATAAGCCAAAATCTCTGAGAAACTTAAACAAATTAACAAGCAAAACACAAACAACCCCTTTAAAAAGTGGGCAAAGCATATGAACAGACACTTTTCTAAAGAAGACATACACGTGGCCATCAAGCATATGAAAAAATTCTGATGATCACTAACCATTTACATTTGAAATACAAATCAAAACACAATGAGATACTATCTCACACCAGTCAGAATGACTATTATTAAAAAGTCAAAAAATAGCAGATGCTGGCAAGGCTGTGGAGAAAAGGGAATGCTTATATCCTACTGAGGGAAATGTAAATTAGTTCAGTCATTGTGGAAAGAATGCTGGCAATTTCTAAGAGAACTTAAAACAGAATTACCATTCAACCCAGCAATTTTATTATTGCGTATATACAGAAAGGAATATAAATCATTCTACTATAAAGACACATGTATGTGTATGTTCTTTGCAGCACTAGTCACAACAGCAAAGACATGGAATCAACCTAGATGCCCATCAACCGTAGAATGGATAAAGAAAATGTGGTACATACACACCATGGAATACTATGCAGCCATAAAAAAGAATGAGATCATGTCCTTTGCAGCAACATAGATGGAGGTGGAGACCATTATCCTTAGCAAACTAACACAGGAACAGAAAAGCAAATACTGCATGTTCTCACTTATAAATGGAACTAAACATCAAGTACATATGGACACAAAAAAGGGAGCAAGAGACATCAGAGCCTACTTGAGAGTGGACTGTAGGGAGGAAGGTAAGGATCAGAAAACTACATATCATGTACTATTATGCTTATTAACTGGGTGATGAAATTATCAGTATACCAGATCCCTGCAAAATGTAATTCACCTATATAACAAACCTGCACCTGTATCCCTAAACCTAAATGAAAAAATTTTAAAAAGCACACACATGTCAAATTTTACTTAAGGACTAGAACTTTTTAATAGTCCCGTACATACTGAAATTTTGGGAATTTGTATCCTTCCCACAAAAACAACTCCATGCCAGATGGTTTTACTGATGAGTTTTATCAAATATTTCAGGAAGAAATAACATGAATCTTACACAGACTTTATCAGGAAACAAAGGAGGAAAAAAAGCTTTCCAGTGCATATTATGGGGCCAGTGTAAACAAATACTAAACCTTGAGAAAACATTTCAGCAAAAGAAAATTACAGACCAATATCCCACATTAATGTGGATACAAAAAATCATTAATGAGATATTAGCAAGTTGAATCCAGGAATATATTAAAAGGATTAGACATCAAAACTAAATAAATAAGCTTTATTTTAGGAATATGAGATTGATTCGACATTTGAAAATCAACCATTGTGATTCAACACATTATTTAAAAAAACAGAAAATTTATATAAGATATTTGATATAGAACAAAAAGAATTTTACAAAATGTAACATTCTTTTAAAAAATCTCCAAAAACTCAGAATAGAATGACACTTCCTGAACTCAATAATGGGCATTTATTATAAATTTATAGCTAACATCACATCTAGTGATGAAAAACTAAGACAATAAGACTGAGAGCAAGACAAGAACATTCACTCTTACCAATTCTATTCCGTATTCTACTGGAGTTGTTAGCTAGTAGAATAGGGCTAGAAAAAGAAATAAACTGACTTAAAAATTACAAAAGAAAGCACTAAAATTGTCTCTGCAAGATGGCATGATATCTACATTTTTAAGATTCTACCAAAAATAACTAGAATCTATAATGAATTTAGTAAGGTGGCAAGATACAAGTCCAAATTCCAAAAATTAATTGTGTTTTCATATACTAGTAACAAACAACTGGAAATAAAATTTTTAACTCTTTTTACAAAAATAATCAAAATATAAAAGGGATAGACATAAAGTTAATGAAATACATGGAATAACTCTACAATGAAAACTATGGAATATTTCCTAGATAACTGAAAAAAGATTTAAAAAATGGAGAAGTACACTGTATTTGTGAATTAGAGCCCATAATATTATTAAGATATCCATTCTTCATAAATTGATCTATAGATTCAACACAACCTCAATCAAAATCTCCACAGACTCTTTTTGTAAAATATATATGAAAATGCAGAGGACCTACAATAGACAAATATAAAAAAGTTAGATGATTTACACTACCTAATTTAAAGATATACATCCCATGTAATTAAGGCCACATGACATTGGCTTTAGGTCAGGATGTAGAGATCAATGCAACAGAAAAGAGAATCTATATGTAAATCCACGCATACATAGTCAATAGATTTTCGACAAAGAATCAAATTATCTCAATGGAAAAATTACAATATTTTCAACAAATAATCCTGAAAACACTGAATATCCATGCAGAAGCAATGAACCTTGATCCCCATGTACTAGGCCCAAAATGTAATGTGGCGTGATCATACACTTTAACATGAAAGATAGAACTATATAAATTATAGAAGAAAACATAGGAGAACTTAAGGTAGGCAAAGATTTCTTAGCCAGGATTTTTTTTAAAGTATTAACCATAAAAAGAAGTATTGATAAATTGGATGTCACTAAAATTAAAAATGTTCTGCTCTTCAAAAGACATTACAAAAAATACGAGCAACAGGATCAGGGAAAAATATGAGTCATGGACTTAGGGACTTTTCAAAAGTTCCCCAACAAAAGGACTTGATAAAAGAATCTATAAACAACTCTTACAATTCAAAAATAAGAAGACAAACTACTGAATTAAAAACTGGGCAAAGAATGTGAACAGACACTTTACAAAGAATATACAAATGGCCAATAAACACTTGAAGATGTTCACCATCATTAGCTGCCAGAAACATGCAAATTAAACCCACAGTGGTATGTCAATACACACCTACTACATTGCCTAAAAATAAAAACACTAACAGGTATTGGCAAGGACATGGAGCAACTAAAATTTTGTTTTCGTGTTTTTTTTTTTTTTTTTTTTGAGACAGAGTCTCACTTTGCCTCCCAGGCTGGAGTGCAGTGGCTCCCGATCTCAGCTCACTGCAACCTCTGCCTTCCGGGTTCAAGTGATTCTCCCGCCTCAGCCTCCCGAGTAGCTAGGATTACAGTCACACGCAACCACACTCAGCTATTTTTTGTATTTTTAGTAGAGACGGTGTTTCGCCATGTTGACCAGGCTGGTCTCAAACCCCTGACCTCAGGTGCTCAGCCTCCCTGGCCTCCCAAAGTACTGAGATTACAGGCATGAGCCACCGCTCCTGGCTGAAATTTTCATACATGGCTGATGAGAGTGTAAAATGTTGAAACAACTTCTGAAACAGAGATTTTAATTTGAACAGTGGTTTTGGTCTGAAACAGTTTGTCAGTTGCTTACAAAAGTTAAATATACATGTCCTATACTACACAAAAAAAAGATACTGACCCAAGAGAAATAAAATCCAATGTACACAAAACTTGTTTTTGACTACTCATAGAAGTTTTATTCTTAGTAACCAATGGTCTGTTCACTTTTAGCATAAGCATTTTATTTTTGCCTAAAAAGTTTGATCCCCTCAACATATTTATAGAGGCATATATTTATCTAAAAAGGTCAAATAATTTTTAGTGATTTGTTTTCTATTTTTATCTTATAAAAATAAAATATGTATAAATCATACATCTGATAATGGATTTGTATCTAAAATATATAAGGAACTCAGAGCTCAACAGCAAGAAAATAAATGATACAATTAAAAATAAGCAAAGGACCTGAATAAACATTTCTCAAAGAAGACATACAAATGGGCAACAGGTATATAAACAATGTTCAAAATCATTAATCATCAGAAAAATGCACATGAAAATCACAATGAGATAACACGTTACACTAGTCAGAAAGGCTATTTGAGTTCCTTGTAAATTCTGGACATTAGTCCATTGTCAGACACATAGTTTGCAAATATATTCTCCCATTCTGCAGGGTTTTTGTTTCTCACAGTGAATTGGTTGCCTGTTCACTTGATTATTTATTTTTGTGGTACAGAAGCTATTTAGTTCAATTATGTTCCATTTGTCTATTTTTGTTCTTGTTGCATGTGCTTTTGGGGTTTTAGTCATTAATTCTTTGCCTACACCAATGTCCAGAAGAGTTTTCTCTAGGTTTTTTTCTCAGCATGTTTATAGTTTGGGATCTAATGTTTAAGTCTTTAATTCATCTTGAGTTGATTTTTTAAAATATGTTGAGAGATAAAGGATCTAGTTTTATTGTTTTGCATAAAGCAATCAAATTTTCCCAATACCATTTATGGAGAGAAATTTTAGATGACACAAACAAACGAAAAACATGCTATGCTCATGGATCAGAAGTATTAATACTGTTAAAATGACCACACTGCCCAAAGCAATCTATAGATCGAATGCAGTATCTATCAAAATGCCATGATTTTTCACAGAATTGGAAAAAAACTATCCTAAAATTCATATGGAACCAAAAATGAGTTCAAATATCCAAAGCAATCCTAAGCAAAAAGAACAAAGCTGGGGGAATCACATCACCTAACTTCAAATTATACTATAAAGATATAGTAATCAAAACAGCATGATACTGATATAAAAATATACACATACATGGATGGAACCAAATTAAAAAACCCAGAAATAAAGCCACATTTTACAGCCAACTGATTTTGACAAAGTCAACAAGAACATAGGGAAAGAACATACCAATTTTCATTGATAGACACATTTTATTAAGTTTCCAGGCTATTATGTGAATCTTACCTAATTAAATTATTAGCTTTAATAGTGTACATAAACAAAAAAACTTTATTCCTTAAAACATAGTGCACAAAATAAAATACCAAATTTACATCCTTCTTTTCCAGACATATTTTATTCCCAAAACTCACTTGTATGATGCTTTTAAGCAATGCTGTCCTCTCATTGAACATAAAATGTGGCTAAAAATTGGACTCGCTATTACAGCCAGAAAAATCAGAGAACACTTGTCTTATGAGGTAGGAAGTGCTTGTATAAACTTGTCTTTCTTTCTTTGAATGGAATGGCATTAAAACATTATAATTGACTATTTATGAATATAAAACTTCATAAACTAATAATAGACTGAAATTGTGTTTTTAAAACAGGATTGGAACTACAAGATGCAGCTAAAGCTCTCTAATATTTATATAGAAGATATACCAATGACCACCAAAACTGATATCTATGATGAAAATGTAATCTATGTTATCCTCATACATGGAGCTGTAGAAGATTGTCAGTTGCGAAAATCTTATAGAGCACCTTTCTTAGTTCCTATAACATGCCATCAGGTAAAGAAATATTGATTCCTGTCTTCAGGTCAACATGCCATATGTCCAACAATGTATTAACATCAGGAAAACTGTCAGTATAATCTTAAGCTTTTCACTTTCCAATATTCTCCCTTTTCCCACCACTCCATAAACACTCACTTATACCCACAACCACACCCACATACGCCCACACGCACCAAGTTCATTGACTGCTTTGGCACTTGCTAGCCCAAGCATAAGCTATTCCTATCCAATGCCTATGAAGGCCAAGCTGGACATTTTGGCTACAGTTAGATTTTGGTACAGTTATTCATTGCAAAAGAGGGTGCATTTATTTTACTCACAAGTTGCAGAAAAACTGTACCCACAATGCTCTAGAAAGGTTCTGCCAGACTGATGCTGAATTGAGTATTAGTAGTATTTCCGCAGCTGCTTTGAAAGTGAATGTCTCCTCATCTTTAAACTGTTAATTGAGTTCCCCTGCCAATCAAAATGAAAACCTGAGCCATGTAAAGAAGGAAAGAAGTATGTGTGTGTGTGTATTGTTTTGTGTTGGGGAAGAATCAGAGAGGCACATGTCAAAAGGAATCAGGGAACATGAAAGATACAGCTACAAAAAGTAATTCAAAGAGGACTCAGAGTTATTTAAAATATGCTTGTATATAGTGCTATATATTGAAATGATAAAAAAAAAAAAGATACTTACAACTTGTCCTCAAGAGATCTCTCAACCAAGTGGAAAGGAACAAATAAGTAAACGTATTAACAAAATGTTTTACAGCTAGGATAAAAGCACTTACAGGGTAGATTTTGGACATAAGGAAAAAGTGTAATGGGGATGGGAGGGATCCCAAGGTGAGAAATGATCACAAGAAAATTTTCTAAGTGGACATCAGCAGCACTGACGTAATGCTTAATGACAGGAAGTGAAACGTTCTCCACTATGCTGCTCTCTACCTCTATCCTTGAACACATAACAGAAATTTGGTGTGGGTGCTTGTTGAGAATTTAGACAGTCAAGCAAGAGCCTGAAGCCTGGTAAACTTTCTCTACTTACTTCCGTAGACACAGAGCCCTACTCATTGTGGATTTGGGTACCAATGTGACTCAAACTATGTTAAAAACAACCACAGGATGGAAGAATATTTTGAAATATTTCTATATGGCAGAAAGAAAGTTTAATTCTTTTCGTTAAACTTTCTTTCTGTCATGTAGAAAAAGTCTCTGGATGATTTTTAAAGGGCCATTGGTGATTCATTCTTAATCATTTTTTTCATATGGAATAGAAATATCTAAAAATCAATGAATGTATATGGAATATTGACTTTTGCAAAACCAACATACCCAAGTATTTTAAGATATCAATTTTATTTGTGTTGATTTAATATTTTCCATTTTTCCCAGATACTTAGAGAAAGCCAGAAATAGCAGCTTACTAGAGAAATTTTTAATCGTAGGATATTTGCTCAGAAATTAACTTGCATTCTGTCAACTTTCAGATAAAAGGTATTGAAGATTTCACAAAAGTAGTGATTATTCAAACTCCAACTAACATGAAAGCATTCAGACTGAATACTAGAAAGTTTATTCCTAAACATAAAAGTTCTCTTACACCAGGATTAATACGTGAGTTAGATTTCTTTGAGCAATTGTAAGAACTTACTTTTCCTTTATAAAATAGTCATATGTATATTTGGAAACTGTTGTTTGCATTCTGCCTAATGTATTGAGGAATCCTTTTAACTGCCATATTTGCTATTCAATGTATGAGTTCAGACAGACAATACTGAAGTTATGTTTTTAAATTATTATATATTTCATCCATAAGAACAAAAGTGCCTAATTATCAAAATGATACAAAAAAAGGTTAATGAGGGAATTGCTGTTTCTCCAAATTAAGATATGTTATATAGCAATAACATTAAAAATACCATTGTACTGTCTGAACAACAAACATAAATCACTGGAACTAGATGAATAACTTTAATATAAAGCCTATTCTTCATACAGATTTTAATAGATAAAACTTTAATCATAACATATATGATTATTTAATCACTACTATTAAGCCCTTGATTAAAATTTGAAAAATACTTTTGAGACAAATTTTAAAATTTAATTTAAATTTTCCATTTTAAATCAAAAATTTTAAATTGAATTTTGAGATAAATTTTAAAAATTTAAAAATTATTGAATAAGTAAGATAATAGAATTTAATTGATCAATTCACTAAAGGAGAAATAATGTTCAAAATTTAGAAATATAGAAATCAGTTTTAAAACCCTGTGTCTATAAAAAATATTACCAATCAAGAGATAAACCAAAGACAATTCACAGGTGAAAACTTGCATTGAAAACACAAGGTGGAAAATGTTCAACGCCGTTAATATTTACAGAAACAAATTATGTATTTGGTCTATTTAATTTGTGAAATTTTATAAGAATTATAATACCTCTAGGCCAAACCAATGTAGTGAATCTGATACACATTCTTACTTTATTAATAGCAATGCAAACAATAAAGTAAATTCATCAGGAGATTCCAAAAGCCAAAAAAGAGTTTATATGCTTTGACTAAATAATATGTCTAAATATTTATCCTAAAGACATATAAAGCTAAAAAGGAAAATGATAATTGAGCATTATTTATAAAAATAAAATATAAGAAATAATAAAAATGTATAATGATAAATGAATGGTTAACTAAATCAGTACATCAGTCAACGTGATTGAATATTATATAAGCATTAAAAACTTGATTTTCCATATTATAACTTTTGAAAAACCAGTGATAAAAGGAAAGAAACAGCAGACACTGGGGTCTACTTGAAGGGGGAGGATGGGAGGGAGGAGAGGAGCAGAAAAGATAACTGTTGAGTACTAGGCTTAATACCGAGGTGATGAAATAATATATACAGCAAACTTCTGTGACAACCTGTTTACATATGTAACAAACCCTTCACATGTACCCCCAAACCTAAACTAAAAGTTAAAGTAAACCCAGTGATATACATCAAGTAAAAATACCAAGAATATAACATTATGTTACTAATTTAAATGAATTTAATCTTTATTATGTACAATCATATAATTTTACATCTATGTGGACACAAAATACTGTCATTGTATGGGTCCCCACTGACCTTAAGATTAAGCATATACAGAGTGGCATCACCAAGATAATGGAATAGAAGGTAATCCATTCATATATCCCACAACAAAAAAAGAATTCTGTCCCCATACACGGCCCAAAGCCTCTCTGCAGGAGCCTCAAAATTTAGGTAGGAGTTTGTGAAGTCTTCATGTAGCTCACAACCTAGGAGCATCATTTTGAGAATGCGGATTGACTCCAGGTAGCTGATACTACAAGGTTACTTCCACATTCAAGTCCTGAAATTGTCCTGTCCTCCAAGGGACTTGGCTCCTTCCTCATTTGGTCTTGAGCCTGAATCCAAAACCATCTGTCAAGGGATCCAGGAAGTATCATGTATACTTGTGCCTTGGCAGAGAAACTCACCTGCCTGCTGACATCTATCTCAGTGATGAATCTGAAAGTTTCCCTGTGGTTTGGCTTCAACAACTCTCAGCTGGGGTCCCAGCTCAGAGCTGCTCACACAAGGATCCAGAGAGAGAATCACCCATATCACACAACCGGGGAGTCTGAGGCCCCCTGACAGACTTACCAACTTCCAACTCACAGTAGATCCTGATGGCACCAAGTCTCAGGTCTGGCTCCTCCCACTGCAACCAGTAAACTATCCTCTCTGTGCTGAAACCTGCCAGGCGTGCCCCTCTGAAGCAATAAGACAAGACTCTCCAGCCTGTGTCCCACAGCAGATCCCAAATCAACCCAATCTCAGCTCCAGCCCTTCCTGCTGCAGTCAGGGAACTATCCCATCTGTTCAGGGACCTACTAGGAAACACATACCTATATGAGTTGATGTGACAGGCATGCCAGCCTCCATCTCACAGCAGATCCCCAGAGGGCTTTGTCTCAGCTTTGTCCCCTCCTGCTGCATCAGGGAGCTATCCTGTCTGTGCTGGGTAATGTGCACTACTCTTAAGCAAGACTGAGCTCTCCAGCCTCTGTCCCACAGCAGATCCTGAGGGGACAGTCTCAGCTCTGGCTCCTCCAGCTACAGTCAAGGAACTGCCTTGCTTGTGCAGGGACCTGCTGGGTGATGCATGCCCAACTAAGCCAACAATACAGGCCCATCAACCTCCTTTCTCTGGCAGATCCCAAGGGGTCCCAGCCTCAACTTCAACCCCTCTCACTGCAATCAGGGACTCAACATATCCCTGCAGAGATGGGCAAAAAGTCACATCCATCTGGGCCATTGGGACCGTTTCCAGACCAGCACTCCCACACAACCCCAGCACCCTCCTTGGGACTTCCCCAGGTCCATCTGGGCCTTAAAACTACATCAACCTTGAAAACCTTGTGAGAGTCTTGGTAAGCATCCTCTAGTGCTGAAAGGGCTCCATTGATGACAGATTCAGGTAACTAAACAATCAATCTGCCAGAATCCATGGAAGGCTCTCCAAAGGCAGACAGGGACAGGCAAAGGCAAACTGTGGAGACTAAAATAAATACCTAATCCCTCAATGTACATGTCCACAAGCATCAAGAATATTTAGAGAAATATGACCTCACCAAATGCACAAAATAACATGTCAGAGACCAACCCTAAAATGATGGAGATGTGTGATCTCTCAAAGAATTCAAAAAAACGTTTTAAGGAAGCTCTCTGAATTTCAAGAAAACACAGGATGAATTCAGAAATTTATCAGTGACATTTAACAGAGATCAAAATTTTAAAAAATCAAACAGAAATCCTAAAGCTGAAAATAAACTTAATGAAATAGCATCAAGAGCAGAACTGATCAAATAGAAGAAGGAATCAGTGAAGTTGAAGACAGTCTAGTTAAAAATACAGTCAGAGGAGAAAAAGAATACAAAAATTAATAAAGCTATCTTACAAGGTCTAGGTGACAACATCAAAAGAACAAATATTCTGGTTTTTGAAGTTAAAAAGAACTGAGAAAGAAAGAGATGTATAAAGTTTGTTTTAATAAATAACAGCAGAAAACTTTACAGACCTGGACAAAGAGACAAATATCTAGATACAAAAAGATTAAGTCATCAATCAGATTTAACTCAAATAAGAATAACCCAAAACATTATAATCAGGTACTCAGAAGCCAAAGATAAGGAAAGGAAAAGGGACTTTTGAGCAAAAGCAATGAGGAAAAAAAAGAAGGAAATAATATATAAGGGAAATCCAATATGCCTGAAAGCAGGCTTCTCAACAGAAACTTTACAGGCCAGGAGGAGTAGAAAGATATATTCAAAGTGCTGAAGAAAAAAAAAAAAAATCTGCCAAGCACAAATACTATACTCAGAAAAGCTAAACTTCAGAAAGAAAGTAGAAATAAGGACTTTCCCAGACAAAAAAAAATGTTGACGGGATTTATCACTACCAAACCTGTCCTATAAGGAACGCTAAAGTGAATTCTTCAAATGGAAAGAAAATACTATCAATGTGATTGTTACATTAATATGGTAATCATGGTGTGTGAATCACTTATATCCCTACTAAGAAGAATAAAAGACAGAATATTTAAAATATACTATGACAATTTTAAAGAGATAAGCAATATAAAATGTAAATTGTGACATTAAAAATCAAAATGTGGGGTAAGGAGGGAATTGCTGCATAGAGATGTTTTTGTTTGTGTGTTTGTTTCTTCTCTCTCTTTTTTGCAATCAAAGTTAAGTTGGTATTAGTTTTAAATAACTTATTTAAAACGTACTACCAGAAAAAAATTACTAACCACAATGGAAGATAGTAAGAAAGGAAGAAGAAAGGAGAATAGTTACAAAACAACCAGAAAGCAAGTAAGACAATGGCAGGAGCAAGTCCTTACCTATTAGTAGTAACAATGAATGTAAATGGACTACGTTCTCCAATTAAAAGACAAAGCATGGCTTAATAAATTTTTTAAAAACCCAACTATATGCTGCCTATGAGAAGAACTCTTTGCCTATAAAGATACATGTACGCTGAAAATGAGGGGATAGAATAAAATATTCTGTGCAAACAGAAACCAAAAGGGGAAGAATAGCTATACTTATATCAGATAAAATGGACCTTAAATCAAAACCTTTACAAAAATATTAAAAAAACCAAAAAAGGTCATTATATAATAAATAATGGTCAATTAAACAAGAGGATATAACAGTTGTCAATATACATATGTGCTAAACATCAGAGCCCCCAGATATGTAAAGCAAATATTAAGAGATCTAAAGGGAGAGGTGGATTGCAATACAATAGTAGTAGGGAACTTCAACACCCTAGTTATAGCAATGGGCAGATTATCAAGACAGAAAATTAACAAACATTGAAGTTAAACTAAACTCTACACCAAATGAGCCTAACAGACATTTACAGAGTATTTCATTCAACTGCTGTAGAATATACATTTTTCTTATCAGCATATGGAATATTCTCCAGGATAGGCCACATGTTAAGCCACAAAACAAGTCTCAACAATTTTTAAAAAGTCAAAACTATATCAAATGCCTTTTCTGACTGCAATGGGATAAAACTAGAAATCAATAAGAGGAGGAACTATGGAAACTGCATAAATACATGAAATTTAAAAAGCATGCACCTAGATGACTAATGGGTCAATTTAGAAATTAAAGGAAATTTTTTTAAATTTATTGAAATAAATGAAAATGGAAACACAAAATTCCAGAACCTATGAGATACAGCAAAACCAGTACTAAGTGAGAAGTCTATAGCAATAAATGCCCATACTCCCAAAATAGAAACACTTAAAAAAATTTAATGACAACCTCAGTGAACTTGAAAGTGAGAACAAACCAAACCCAAAATTAGTAGAAGGAAAGAAATAATAAATGAGCATAAATAAATAAAATTGGAAATAATAATGATTTTAAAATTTGGCAAAAAAATTTGTTTTTTAAAAAAGATAATTAACAAAACCTTATCTAGACTAAGAAAAAGAGATAAACCCCAGAAAAATAAAACCAGAAATTAAAAAATAAAGATTGCAACTGATACCACAGAAATACAAAGGATCGTCATAGACTACTCTGAAAAATTATACACAGACAAATTGAAAAACCTAGAAGAAATGGATAAATTCCTGGACATATACAACCTATCAAAATTTAAACATCAAGAAATAGAACACCAGTACAGACCAATAACACATAACAAGATCAAAGCCATAATAAAAAGTCTCCCATTTAAAGAAAACCCCAGGATCTAATGGGTTCACTACTGAATTCTAATGAATATTTAAATAATAACTAATATCAATTCTACTTAAACTATATCAAAAAATTGAAGAGAAAAAAATACTTTTAAATTTATTCTACTAAGCCAGCATTATCCTGATACCAAAACCAGAAAAGGACACAAGAAAAATAGAAAACTACAGGCCAATATCCTTGATCAACGTAGATGCAAAAATCCTCAACAAAATACTAGCAAACTAAATTCAACAACACATTAAAAAGGTCATTCATCATGATCAAGTGGGATTTATCTCAAGGATGCAAGGATGGTTCAGCATATGCAAATCAATAAATATGATGTATTGCATCAACAGAATCAAGGATGAAAACCCTATGATCATTTCAGTAAATGCAGAATAAGTATTCAATAAAATTCAACATCCTTTCATAATAAAAATCATCAACAAATTGAATATAGAAGGAACATACCTCAACACAATAAATGTGACATATATGACAAACCCTCAACTAATAACGTATTAAGCAGGGAAGAATTTTAAAAAGCTTTTCCACTAAGATCTGAAGCAAAAAAGGATGTCTACTTTTACCACTATTCAACATAGTACAGGTGGTCCAAGCCAGAGCAATTAGGTGAAAGAAAAAAATAAAGGTATCCAAATTGGGAAGGAAGAAGTCAAAGTATTCTCGTTTGCAGATAACATGATAGCATACTTAGAAAAACCTAAGGACTTCACACCAAAAACTCTTAAAACTGATAAACAAATCCAGTAAGGTTGCAGGATACAAAACCAACATACAAAAAATCAGTAGCATTTATATAGGCTAACAGTGATCAGCCTGAAAAAGAAATGAAGAAAGCAATCTTATTTACAATAGCTACAAAAAAAATAAAATACTTAGGAATAAATTTAACTTAAGAAGTGAAAGATCTCTACAAGAAAAACTATAAAACACTGTTGAAAGAAATCAAAGAAGGCACACAAAAAAATAAAAGATATTCCATGTTCATAGACTGGAATAATTAATATTGTTAAATTGGTCTATACCACCCAAAGCAATCTGTAAATTCAATGCGAACCCTATTGAAATATCAATGGCACTCTCCACAGACATAGAAAAAAAAATCCTAAAATCCATAGGGAACCACAAAAGACCCCGAATAGCCACAGCAGTCCTGAGCAAAAAGAACAAACCAGAGGCATCACATTACCTGATTTCAAATTATACTACAAAGCTACAATTACTAAAACAGCATGGTACTGGCATAAAAACAGACACCTCGATCAATGGAGCAGAATAAAGAATCCAGAAATAAATCTATGCACTGATAGCCAACTCATTTTCAACAAAGGCACCAAGAACATATATTGGGAAAAGGACAGTCTCTTTCATAATTAGTGCTAGAAAAACTGGATATCCATATGCAGAAGAATGAAACAAGATTCCCCTCTATTACCATATAGAAAAAACAACTCAAAATGGATTAGAGACTTAAATTTAAGACCTAAAACTGTAAAACCACAAAAAGAAAAAAACAAAAAAAAGGGAAAATGCTATAGGACCTCACTCGGCCTGTCTGAAGATTTTTTTGCCTAAGGCCACAAAAGAACAGGCAACCAAAAGCCAAAATAAACAAGTGGGATTATATCAAGCTAAAAAGCTTCTGTACAACAAAGGAAACAGTCTACAAAGTGAAGAGACAACCTACAGAATAACGGAAAATATTTGCAAATTATTCATCTGATAAAGGATTACTAACCAGAATATATAAGGAACATAACTCCATAGCAAAAACACAAGTACTCGATTTTTAAATGTGCAAAACATCTGAAGAGACATTTATCAAAAGAAGACATGCAAATGACCAACATATATACGAAAAAAATGCTCAACATCACTAAAAATAGAGAAATGCAAATCAAAACCACAATGAGATATCATTTCACCTTAGAATGACTACTGTCAAAAAGACAGAAAATTTAAAATACTGGAAAATATACCAAGAAAGGGGAACACTTGTACACTATTGATGGAAATGTAAAGTAGTACAGCCATTATGGAAAACTGTACAGTGTTTCTTTAAGAAAAAAAAACTAAAATTAGAATTACCATATGATTTAGCAATCCCACTGCTGGGTATATATGCAAAAGAAATAAAATCAGTATGTTGAAGCAATGTCTTCACTCCCATGTTTATTGCAGCACTGTTCAAACACCCAAGATATGAAATCAACTTAAGTGTTCATCAACAAATGAATAAAGAAAATGCAGTGTGTATATGTGTGTATATACACAATGGAATATTATCTAGCCATAAAAAACAATGAAATTCTCTCATTTGTTGCAATGTGCTTGAGACTGGAGGTCATTATCTTAAGTTAAATAATCCAGGCACAGAAAGACAAATGCGACATGTTCTCACTCATATGTGGGCACTAAAAAAGTGGATCTCATAGAAGTATACAGTAGCATGATAGTTATCAAAGACTGAGAAGGAAAGGGAATGCAGATGATGAAGAGAAGTTGACTAAAGGATACAAAAATACAATTAGAAGGGATAAGTTCTAGTATTCAATAGTACAGTAATTATAGATAATTATAGTTAATTATAGTAATTATAGTAATTTCCAAATAGCCAGAAGAGAAGAATTGTAATGTTCCCAACACAAAGAAAAGATAAATGTTTGAGATGATGAATATCCCAATTATTCTGATTTGATCATTACCCATTGTATGTGGGCATCAAAGTATTATATGTACCCCCAAAATATGTAAAACTAATATGTATCAATAAAATATTTAAATTGTCAAAAACAATTAAAATAAAATACCTTGATTCTCTGCTTTTAAAAATGATTAAGCATATACAGGACATAGTTTTGGGCCCTTCACCATCTGCTTTCACCTGCTACCTTCTCTCCCCACTCTTTAAAACCTAGCCATACCAAACTACAAATGGTTCACCTGATATAAAAGACCTGGTGGCCTCCCATTCCTGAGCCTTTCCCCATATTGTTCATTTTTCCTGAAATTCTCTATACATCCTCTTCCCCACATCTCCTCACTTCATGGAGCTAACTCCTTATCCTTGAAATCTCAGCTTTTTCTCCAAGCAGCCATCACTGATACATCCCAAATTCACAAAACGGCACTATGTGACTCTCCTATGTGCTCCCATAGCCCAACATACACACAGTCCTGTTTTTACCATGCCATGTTTCTTTGTATGTTTGCTAGTCTGTCTGTTTTACTAAGTAAAACTCCTAGAAGACATGAATCTTAACTCTTCTGCTTTCTTATATATCCTCATTGCCAGCAATATGCCTGGCCCTCAATACATATTAATATAAAAGTATTTTGGGATATTGGAGTGATAGATGACTTTGTCGCTCTACTTTCCAAACTTTTTGCACATTCATTATATAATCTCCATAATAAAAAACTTATAATCACTTTTTAAAATGTGACCTTTTTTTTAAAAAACCAAACAAGATTACCACCAATTTCAGATCGCAGATCCTGAGTGTGAGTGATTTGAATCTGATCTAATCTGATAGTTGGACTAATAGAAATAGTCACTTGCTTCAGTGGTTGAATTAACACTTTTTTTTTTTTTTTGAAATCAGGTTCAACTGAAACATTGGAAGAAGGCATTCAAGAAGAAACAAAAACAAATGTTAAGGAGGTAAATTTAAAGCAGCCTTTCTAAAGGTTTTATTTTGGGTAAAAGAGACTCTAGAGTTTATGGAAACTACCAATGTGTTTCTCTTATTCTGATAAAGTTCATCTGCTAGTCATTTTGTAGATTTTGGTGTAAAACACTTATTTTAGAACTGGGTACAGTGGAAATTATACTTATTTTTAGGGAAATATTAGAGAAATGACAAATAAAAACAAAGTTCAAGGGATGCCAGAATATCTGTCTTGAATCACATTAGCAACAGGGCACTACCAGGATGGCTACAGTTGTAGCACACCTGAGCCCTTTCCATTCCCCCTTGGAGAGCCAAAATCTGGACTGACCTTAAGTCTTTCAGTGCTACCTCAGCTATGCATTTGGGATCTTTAAGCCTGAAAGCAGTTTGCCCTGTGTTCACAGTGCATGACAGAAAGAAGAAGCTCAATAATAAATGCTCTAATAAAATATATCCCAGTTAACCTAAATTATTCAGAAAGTCCCACAAATGTTGATCAATTTCATGTTCCTCTATGACCCTGGGGATCTTGAGATCCTCAAAATCTTGAACCAACTTCACAACAGGATTCCAAGCTATGAAACACTATAGGACTCTGGAACTGAAACTGAGCAGAGAGAAATCTAATTAAAATACTCCACCAAATCTACACCATCCTGTCTGTGTCTGAATCGCATGGACTCCAGATGCGATGGAGAGTTCATTTTTAGCTTTAGTCTCTGCCAGATTGGTTATATTGCTCCAGAAGATGCTGATTATAATATTCAGAATCTGATACATGTCTGCTATGAACACACAAGCCATAAAATTGTGTATTTAGTTGTTAAATACTTATTTTACATCGATTAAGCCTATTTGTTCTATTAGCACTAGACATAAACCTCTGAGAACAGACACTCCTTTTGTCCCCAACATCTCCTCATAAATATATGTTGAATGAAAGATGATCATAGGCCCTGTGATAAGTTGAAGATGTTTCTCATCCAAGTGCCCTGGCTTTTAAGAGGACAACACTCTTCTCCAGTACCCAAGTTTCCATCCCTCATGAAGGAAGGATGTTCACTCTCTCCAGAAAGTATTTTGGAGACCTTGGGAAAAAGTTTCCTCAAACCTTTCCTATTTATTGCTTGTTGAATGGAATTCATGGCAGAATAGCATAAGGGTCAAGTATGAGACTTCCTGGATTTGACTCTAGATTCTACCACTTAATAGCCATGTGACCTTGGGCAAATTTTTTAACCTGCATAAGCATCATTTTTTTCATCTACAAAAGAGTGATAATAGCAATACCCACCTCTGTAGAGATCAAAGAAGTGAAAAGTACACTGCACAGTCCTTGGCACAAAGAAGCAATTCCTATACACAGTTTCCATTATTTTCGGCTCATGCCTTCTCAAGACAGAAAACTACTTCTCCAAACGTCTTTGACTCTTCCCATATTCTCTGAAAAGCATGGATACATGCACCTATTCTAATTCTTCGAAACACAGTTGCTCCTGAAGGCTAGAGAATAACAAAGGGAAATAACAATAGAAAAATAGATGAGGAGAACATTTAAAATAAAATATTAGATGACTTCTAGAGCCCATTGACAAGACCATCTTTTTTTTTTTTTTTTTTTTTAAACAATGCTACCTTAGCATATTTGGAGGGATTGAAGGAGGAAAACTAATGTTTTTCATGTACCTAGCCTCAAAGAGTGCTGCTTTTCCATCAATTAAAAAAGATGATGGCATGATGGCTGTTAATAAAGCAGGAGTGTGAAAATAAAAGTTTGTTAAATGACACGAAAATTAGCTATTAAGACATGTAAAGAAAATCATCAAATTTTGTTGTTTAGTAGATGCTTTTTCTCCCTGAAGTTAGAACCTGGCTGTGTTAGAGTCAGCTCTCTTCCCAGGATCCCAAAACCTTTTCTCATCACTACCATTCCAGGATTGTGGCTTTCTCTTTACGTAATAAAAAGTCCATCAAAGTTGTGGGGGAAGGAAAGACAGATCACACTGTTACTGTGTCTATGTAGAAAGAAGTAGACATGAGAAACTCCATTTTGATCTGTACTAAGAACAATTCTTCTGCCTTGAGATGCTGCTAATCTGTAACCCTAGCCCCAACCCTGTGCTCGCAAAAACATGTGCTGTATTGACTCAGGGTTTAATGGATTTAGAGGTGTGCGGGATGTGCTTTGTTAAAAATGTGTTTGCAGGCAGTATGCTTGGTAAAAGTCATCGCCATTCTCCAGTCTCGAGTACCCAAGGACAAAATGCACTGCGGAAGGCCGCAGAGACTTCTGCCCAAGAAAGCTTGGGTATCGTCCAAGGTCTCTCCCCACTGAGGCAGCCTGAGATATGGCCTCATGGGAAGAGAAAGACCTGAATGTCCCCCAGCCCGACACCCGTAAAGGGTCTGTGCTGAGGAGAATTAGTGAAAGAGGAAGGCTGCTTTGCAGTTGAGATAAGAGGAAGGCATGTGTCTCCTGCTCATCCCTGGGAATGGAATGTCTCAGTGTAAAACCCGATCACACATTCTATTTTCTGAGATAGGAGAAAACCACCTTATGGCTGGAGGTGAGGCATGCTGGTGGCAATACTGCTCTTTACTGCACTGAGATGTTTGTGTAAAGTCAAACATAAATCTGGCCTACATGCACATTGAGGCACAGCACCTTTCCTTAAACTTATTTATGACACAGAGTCCTTTGCTCACATGTTTTCCTGCTGACCCTCTCCTCATCATTACCCTGTAGTCCTGCCACATCTCCCTCTCCGAGATGATAGAGATAGTGATCAATAAATACTGAGGGAACTCAGAGACCAGTGCCGGCGCAGGTCCTCCATATGCTGAGCGCCGGTCCCCTGGGTCCACTTTTCTTCCTCTATACTTTGTCTCGGTGTCTTATTTCTTTTCTCAGTCTCTCATCTCCACCTTGCAAGAAATACCCACAGGTGTGGAGGGGCAGGCCCCCTTCAAAAAGGCCTATCATCACGTCAAGTAACAAAGTGTTTTGAATCCCAGGATGGAGCACACAGTGCTGCCACTGCCAGGAGTCCCCAGCCTTGCTCCCTGCTCTGTAGACTGAATTCTACCAGCCCTGCTTTATAAATCTGACCCTTATTAACAGTCTCAGAATTTGAGTCCTGTCTCCTGTCTCAATTTCTAGATGCAAGAGCCTGCACATTTTCTTAATGATCTCAATGACAAAGTTCAACTGTAAGAAGTCCCTTAGAATAAACCTAGGAAAGTCAGGTAAGCCACTCTGGTTTCCTCAGTAGGATCAGGAGCACATCTGTCCCTGGAGATACAGACTGAAGCCAAAGTTACTTGCCCTTTATGTGACAGTGTGAATTATAGCTCTCTCCACTAGTCAGATGATTCTTCTAATTACAGTGTTTCTAAGCTGTGATTTAGAGAATTAACTTTAAAATAAGACTCCTTTATCTAGATTTCTGAAAACTTCATAGTATTCTGGTTTCCTCTATATATACTGCTACTTAATCTCACAAATTGGCTGCTCTCAATTTAGCAGGTTATTTTTCAGGCTACCATGTACTGTTGGAAGATATAAAAAGATAAGTTAAGGCTTCACTTCTCAAGTGTTTATGTTCTAGTTAAGGAGACAAAACCTACCAGAAGGCAATTAAATAATCACAAAAGATACACTGTGGATAACAGCAGCTGAAGTTAAAGGAATTCAAGAGAGAAATGGCTGGCTGTGGGAATGAGCAAAGTCTTTGTAAAGAAAGGAAGAGGATGTTCACGAGAGAGGATAAAGGAAAGCAAGACTTTTGGGGAACAATGAGGAGGACAGTCTGACAGTTAACTGTTTAAAATGCATCTATGGGGAAATATTTGTGTGTATGCTTTATGTGATTTTATGTTACATAAATCATATCACTAAGTTAAAAAATAAAAGCCATCAGATAAAGAGGTTTATCTCCATTTTAAAAATGTAATTCGTCAGGCTGGGCACGGTGGCTCACGCCTGTAATCCCAGCACTTTGGCAGTCCGAGGTGGGTGGATCATGAGGTCAGGAGTTCAAGACCAGCCTGACCAAGGCGGTGAAACCCCATCTCTATTCAAAATACAAAAATTAGCCAGGCACGGTGGCAGATGCCTGTAATCCCAGCTACTCAGGAGGCTGAGGCAGAAAAATCACTTGAACCCAGGCAGTCGAGGTTACAGTGAGCCGATATCATGCCATTGCACTCCAGCCTGGGCAACAGAGTGAGACTTCATCTCAAAATAGATAGATATATATATATGCATGTATATATATTTCTTCCATGCTACCTCCATATTTTAAAATGTGGCCATATTTAAAAGTAGATTTTAAAGCTTAAAATACCCTTTGAAAAAGTATTTGCAAGATAAATTTAATGGCAGATTAGAGGCTTTCAGTGTGCCTCAGCCACTTGGAAATAGCAAGATAGTGCATAAAAATTATCTCCGTGAGGATAGAAGGAAATTCAAGAAGGAAATTGGGAATCCACTGGAATCATGAGGGACAAGCAGATCCCAGAGAGGAGAACACTGGCAAACACCCCCCCATGACAGCATCTACCTCATAAAAGTGAGTGAAGCCCCAGCATATGAGAGAAGTAGAGAGCTTCTCTTTGTGACTCATCTTTCTACTGGAGCTCCAAGCAACCTAGGCCAAGGGAGACCACTTTGTTTCTCCCTAGCCCTTGAGTTAACTTAGGAGAAAGGCACTGGAGAAAGTTGTAGACATTTTCCCAGACCTGGGATGAGAGCAGGATGCCATTTTTAATCCAGTCACATAAAAAGTCAGTCATTCTTGGATGACTCAGCAGTGTGGCTATGCAAGCATTTAAGTCTCAGGCCAGAGATTGAACACCCTGTTCTGGAGCAGAACACTGTCAGAATTGTGGAAAGTGCCTCAACAGTAGGTGCTAGAATTGTGCTTTTCCCCGTTGCAAGTCTAGGGTAGGAGGAAAACTGCTACACCTGTAGTTTCTCCTGGGTAGTGAGACTTGCAGCCAAGGCCAGCTTGGCAACCAGGAACTTATCTGTACGTGCCATTGCTGGGTGCCTTATCCTGCTCCCCTGAGACTGTGGTTCAGTGGGGCCCTCTCTGCTCAAACTCCAGGTAGAAATACAGGTATTTGGAGCAGTCATTCTCCTTGTTCAGCATCCTAAGCCATCCCACCCTTCCTAGACACAGATAATGATGCAGTGGGGCTCCCTCTGCTCCCCACCCAGTCAGATCTCAGGTGTTCAGAGCACCCATTTGCCTTGTTCAGCAGCTTGAGCCACACAACCCTTTCTGAACATAGATCATGGTACAGTGGGGCTGTCTGCTCCACACCCAGGCAGACCTCCAGGCATTTGGAATACCCATTCACCTGGTTCAGCAACCTAAGCTGTGCCATCCTCCCTAGACATAGATTGTGGTGCAGAAGGGCTGTCTCTGCCCCAAGCCTAGGAGATCCCCAGACATTTGGGGCACCTGTTTGCCTGGTTCAAGAGCCTGAGCCACTCCATCCTTTCTGCACATAGATCATGGTACGGCAGGATTCTCTCCACTTCACACTTAGGCAGATCTCCAGGCATTTGGATTACTCACTCACTGGATCAGCAACCTGGCCCACCTCATCCTTTCTGTGCAGAGAGATCTGGTGTGTGGGAACTCTTTCTCTGCTTCATGCCCAGGCAGATCACCAGGCATTCAGAGTACCCACTGACCTGGTTCAACAGCCTGAGCCACCCCACCCTTCCTGAATCATGATGCACTGGGACTGTCTGCTCCATGCCCAGGCAGATCTCCAGGCATTCAGATTATGCACTCACTGGATCAGCAGCCTGACCTAACTGCTCCCTGCTCTTCCTGTGCAGATATTTTGATACAGGGGGGAGCTTCTCTGCTCCATGCTCACACAGATCTGCAGGCATTCAGAGCACCTGCTTCCTTGGACCAGCAGCCTGAGTCATCCTACCCCTCCTGTGCAGAGGTCTTGGTGCAGGGTGGGCCATCTCTGCTCCACACACAAGCAGATCTCAGACATCTGAAGCACCCACTCTTCTAGATTAGGAGCTTAGGTTGCCCCACATCCCTGTGCAGAGAACTCAGAGCCAAGGTTTCCCAACTCCATTCCCAGACACACCAGTGAGTACCTGGTGGACACCCACTGGTTCTCTATTGGCACTAGTTCTTGCACCTGCTATCAGGAGACCTGCAGAAAGACCTGCCCAGTCAAGGCATACCCTTTATGGCTCCTACTCCCCATCCCCTCAGGACTGAGCAGAGAACTCAGACCACTGTGCATATTAGGAATTAGCCCATTGCCTAAAACAATAGTTTCTGCCAGTAAACATGGATCAAGTATATACCTAAACCCATTGGCCACAGCCAGCTCTTACTGTAAGTGCCATCTACACACTTGTAGGATGAACTAAACAGCCCAATATAAAACCTGCCGAAAGTCTTATTAAGACATAGAGCTATAGTAGCAAAGCCAAAACAACATTCTCTATAGTCATACCACCTAGGGAGCAGGGAAAAGGGAAGGGAAAAATAAAAAAATTAAACTAATAATAATATTGTTAAAGGGAAAAAAGGAAAATTCTACTCACATAAAAAGAATTACAAAAATTAGAAGTGCCAGTGTCTCCAGATGAGAAGGAACCCATGTAAGAATTCTGACACCATGAAAAATCTGAATGTAGTAACACCAGCAAAGGATTGCACCAGCTCTCCAGCAATGGTCCCTAACCAAAATGTAAACTCAGAGATACAGATAAGGCAGTCAAACCATGGATTGTAAGGAAGATTAATGAGATCCAAGACGAAGTTGGAAATTAACACAAAAAACCTTAAAACAATCCAGGAAATGAAAGAAGAGATAAACACCTTAAAAAGAAATCAATCAGGGCTTCTGGAATTGGAAAATTCACCCAAAAATTTTCAAAATACGATTGAAAACTTTATCAATAGACTAAACCAAGGAGAAGAATGAATTTCAGAGCTTGAAGACCACTCTTTTGAAGTAACCCAATCCACCTGAAATAAAGTTTAAAAGAATTTTAAAAATGAGGAAAGTCTTTGAGAAATATGGGATTATATAAAGAGATCAAACCTATGAATTATTGGCATTCCCTAGAGAAGGAGAAAAGTCAAACAATCTGTAGAATATTTTTCAGGAAATAATTCAAGAAAACTTCTTTAATCTTGCTAGAGATGTAGATATCCAGATACAAAAACCTAGAGACAGTATACAAAATGAACATCCCCAACACATATAGTCACCAGACTGTCCAAGGTCAATGCCAAAGAAAAAATTTTAAAGTCAGAGAAATAGGGTAGATAACATACAACGGGAACTCCATGAGGCCAACAACAGACTTCTCAGCAGAAACTTTACAAGCCAGGAGAGACTAGGGGCCTATATTCATCATTCTGAAAGAAAGAAAATTCCAACCAAGAATTTCATATCCTGCCAAACTAAGCTTTATAAGCAAAGCAAAATTAAAATATTTTCCAGACAAGAAAGTGCTAAGGGAATTCATTACCATGAGACCACCCTTACTAGAGACTGTTAAGAGAGTTCTAAACAAGGAAACAAAAGAATGGCACCTGCTACCACAAAAACTCACCTATGTACAGACCTTGCAGGCCATATAAAACAAAAGCACAATAGAAACGCACAATAGACAGCTAAAAACTTCACAGTAGTATCAAAATTTACATATCAATATGAATCTTGAATGTAAATGGTCTAAACACCCCCATGTAAAAGGCATAGAGTAGCAAGTTGAATTTAAAAAACAAGACCTATCCTTCAAGAAACCCATCTCACACATAATGACACCAATGAGCTAAAAGTAAAGGGCTAGAGAAAGATCTACCATGCAAATGGAAAACAAAAAAGAGCAGGGGTCACTATTTTTATGTCAGATAAAACAGACTTTACATTGGAAACAGTAAAAAAGGACAAAGAAGTGCATTATGTAATAATAAGGGATTCAATTTAACAAGAAGATGTAACCATCCTAAATTTATATGCACCCAATATTGGAGCACCTAACTTCATAAAACACATACTTCTAGATGTATGAAAAGGCTTAGATAGTTACACAATAATAGTGAGGGACTTCAACTCCCCACTGAGAGTATTAGACAGATTGAGGCAGAAAAGTAACAAAGAAATTCTGGACTTTAACTCAACACTTGGACCTAATAGACATCTACTGCATACTCCACCCATCAACCACAATATATATTATTCTCATCTGCACACAAAAAATATTCCAAGACTGACCACATGCTCAGCCATAAAGCAAGTCTCAATCAATTCAAAAGAATCAAAATCATACCAACCATACTCTTGGACAGCAGTGGGATAAAAATAGAAATGAATACCAAGAAGATCTTTCAAAACCACACAATCACATAGAAATTAAACAACTGACTTCTGACTGATGTTTGAGTAGACAATTAAATCAAGGCAAAAATCAAAAAAAATACTTTGAAATAAATGAAAACAGAGACACAGCATACCAACGTCTCTGGGATACAGAAAAACCAGTGTTCAGCATAAAGTTTATAACACTAAATGCCTACCTCAAAAGTTAGAAAGATCTCAAATTAACAATCTAATTTCACAACTAGAGGAACTAGAAAAACAAGAACAAATGAGCTACAAAGCTAGCAGAAGAAAAGAAATAACTAAAATCAGAGAAGAACTGAACAAAATTAAGACAGAAAAATCCATACAAAGAATCAATGGAAATAAAGTAGGTTTTTTGAAAGGATAAACAAAACCAGTATATCACTAACTAGATTAAAGAAAAAAGAGAGATCCAAATAAGCACAATCAGAAATGACAAAGGTGACATTGTAACCAATCCCACAGAAATACAAAGGATCCTTGGAGACTATTATAAACACCTCTACACACACAAACTAGAAAATATAGAAGAAATGGTGTATCAGTCCATTTTCATGCTGCTGATAAAGACATACTTGAGACTGGGCAATTTATGAAAGAAAGAGGTTTACTGGATTTACAGTTCCATGTGGCTGGGAGGCTTCACAATTATGGCAGAAGGTGAAAGACACATCTCATATAGTGGCAGACAAGAGAAGAAAGCTTGGGCAGGGAAACTCCCCCTTATATAATCATCAGATCTCATGAAACTTATTCACTATCATGAGAACAGCACAGGAAAGACTTGTCCCCATGATTCAACTACCTCCCATCAGGTCCCTCCCACAACATGTGGGAATTTAAGATGAGATTTGGGTGGAAACACAGCCAAATCATATCAAATAGATAAATTTCTGGGACCACACAATCTCCCAAGGTCGAATCAGGAAGAAATTGGAAAACTGAACAGACCAATATCAGGTTTCAAAATTGAATCCAAAAAAAAAAACCTACCAACCAAAATAAAACAGAAAATGCCCAGGGCAGATGGATTCACAGCCAAATTCTACCAGATACACAAAGAGAAGAAGAGCTAATACCAATTCTACTGAAACTATTTCAAAAAAAATCAATGAGAAAGAACTCCTTCCTAACTCATTCTACAAAGCCAACATCACCCTGATACCAAAATCTGGCAAAACACAATGAAAAAAGAAAACTACAGGCCAATATTCCCAATCAACATAGATGTGGAAATTCTCAACAAAATTTTAGCAAATTAAATCTAGCAGCACATCAAAGAGTTAATATACCATGATCAAGTAGGCTTTATTTCTGGGATGCAAGGCTGGTTCAACATCCAGCTAATCAATAACTGTGGTTCACCACATAAACAGAATCAAAAACAAAACCATATGATCATCTCAATAGACATAAAGGAAACTTTTGATAAGATCCAATATCTCTTCATGATAAAAAGCCTCAACAGACTAGGCACTGAAGGAACACACTTCAAAATAATAGGAACCATCAAGCTCCTATTATTTTTGGGACAAGTCCACAGCCAATATCATACTGAATGGGCAAAAGCTGGAACCATTCCCTTTGAGAACTGGAACAAGAAAAGGATGCCCATTCCCACTACTCCTATTCAACATAATACTAGAAATTCCAGCCAAAGCAATTAGGCAGAAGAAAGAAATAAAAGTCATCCAAATAAGAAAAAGAAGTCAAACTATTTCTCTTTGCAGGCAATATGATTTTATATTTAAAACACCCTAAGGACTCTACCAAAAGGCTCTGGAGGTGACAAACAACTTCAGCAAAGTTTCAGGATGCAGAATCAATGTACAAAAATCAGTAGGATTTCTATACACCAATGTTCAAGGTGAGAGTCAAATCAAGAACACACTCCCATTTACAATATACACACACACACACACACACACACACAAACCTTAGGAATACATGCAACCAAGGAGGTAAAAGATTTCTATAAAGAGAATGACAAAATACTGCTGAAAGAAATCACAGATGACATAAACAAATGAAGAAACATTCCATGCTTGTGGATTGGAAGAATAAATATTGTTAAAATAGCCATACTGCCCAAAACAATCTACAGATTCAACACTATTCATATTGAATTACCAACATAATTTTTCACAGAATTAGAAAAAAATAGCCAGGTGTGGTGGCTCATGCCTGTAATTCCAGCACTTTAGGAGGCCGAGGCGGATGAATTGCGAGGTCAGGAGTTTGAGACCACCCTGGCCAACATGGTGAAACCCCATCTCTACTAAAAATACAAAACATTAGCTGGGTTTCGTAGTGGGCACCTGTAATCCCAACTACTCAGGAGGCTGAGGCAGAAGAACCACTTGAACCCAGGAGGCAGAGGTTGCAGTGAGCCAAGATCACACCATTGCACTCCAGCTTGGGCGACAGTGCGAGGCTGTCTCAAAAAAAAAAAAAAAAACAAAAACAAAAAGCCAGGGCATCACAATACTATAAATGCATAGTAACCAAAGCAGCATGCTACTGGTACAAAAACAGACACATAGACCAATGGAACAGAATAGAGAACCTATAAAGAATCTAGTCGTCAACAAAGTTGACAATACAAGCAATGGGGAAAGGACTCC
>NW_012123820.1:5363633-5438749 GCF_000951035.1 Colobus angolensis palliatus | reverse complement strand
CAAAAAGCCAGGGCATCACAATACTATAAATGCATAGTAACCAAAGCAGCATGCTACTGGTACAAAAACAGACACATAGCCCAATGGAACAGAATAGAGAACCTATAAACAATCTAGTCGTCAACAAAGTTGACAATACAAGCAATGGGGAAAGGACTCCCTATTCAATAACTGGTACTAGGATAACCGACTAGCCATATACAGAGGAATGAAACTGAAACTATTTCATTCTTTCCCCTACCTTTCACCATATACAAAACTTCACTCAAGATGGATTAAAGGTTTAAATGGAAGACCTCGAACTATAAAAATCCTAGAAGACAACCTAGGAAGCACTATTCTCGACACTGGCCTTGGCAAATAATTTATGACTAAGTCTTCAAAAGCAATTGCAACAAAAACAGAAACTGACAAGGAGGACCTAATTAAACTAAAGAGTTTCTGCACAGCAGAAGAAACTATCAGTAGAATAAACAGACAACCTACCGTATGGGAGAAAATACTCCCAAACTGTGCATTCGACAAAAGCCTAATATCCAGAATTTATAAAGAACTTAAACAATTGAACAAGCAAAAAACAACCCCATTAAAAATGCATGAAAGACCTGGACAGATGCGTCTCAAATGAAGACATACAAGCAGCCAACAAACATGAAAAAGTGCTTATCATCACTAATCATTAGAGAAATGCAAATCAAAACCACAATGAGATACTATCTCACACCATTCAGAATGACTGTTATTAAAAAGTCAAAAACAACAGATATGAGGAGGCTGCAGAGAAAAGGAAACGTATACACTGTTGGTGGGAATGTAAACTAGTTCAGCCACTATGGACAGTAGTTTGGAGATATCTCAAAGAACTTAAAACAGAACTACCATTTGATACAGCAATGGCATTACTGGAGATTATATATACATGCAAATTATTCTACCAAAAAGACACATGCACTTGCATGTTCATCATAGCACCACTTACAATAAATAGCAAAGACATGGAATCAACCGAGGTGTTCATCAGTGGTGGGCTGAATGAAGAAAATGTGGTTCATATATGCCATGAAATACTATACAGCCATAAAAAAGACCCAAATCATGTCCTTTGCAGCAATATGGATGCAGCTGAAACCCATTATCCTAAGCAAATTAACACAGCAAAAGAAAACCAAATATTGCATGTTCTCACCTATAAGTGGGAGTTAAACATTGGGTACTCATGGATGTAAAGATGGCAGCATTAGACACCGGGGATTTCTACAGAGGGAAGGGAGTGAGGGGTCAAGGGTTGAAATGCTAACTGCTGAGTATTATGCTCAGTACCCGGTGTTTGGATGAACGGAGGCAAGATGGTGCACTTCCGGGTTCTTCATCCCCCCCCTCCCAACTTTTCCGCGCGCGCGAAAATGCAGCCGGCGACCCGGGAAGGTGCAGACCAACTGGGCATGCACCAGGTGACGTCAATCCAAAGAGACCAAGATTTACCTGGTCGCACCTGCGGAACGCCCCCGACACGCCCGTGCCCTGCCTATTGCCCTCCCACTCCTAGAAAAGCCGCTCTCCACCAGTGAGCCACGCGGTCTTCCTCCAGCCCCACTGAAGTCGGGATGCAGGAACCCCGCCCGAGAGCCCCACGAGGGGGGGACTCTGTCGGCCTTCTTTGCCGGAGGCCGACAGACTTCTTCCCCACACCTTAGGTTACCAAAATAAACTTGCAGTTTTGCTCCTACACTTGCCTACCCGCTGGTTCTTTTGTGCTCGCTCGGCTGGTCTTAGAAAAACAAATCACCCAGGTGATGGAATTATTTGAATCCCAAGCCCAGCATAACACAATATACCCAGGTAACAAACTTGCACATGTATCCCCAGAATCTAAAATAAAAATTGGAAAAAAAAGATTTTTTTTAAATTATTGCCCAAAGAATACTTTCATATATTATCAGCAGATATTCTCTTTTTTGTATATTGAATTTAACTCAGAATGATTTAGGTAATGTTTAATGCATTAATCTCTTTTACCTCAAGAAAGTAATACTGTCATAGAAAGCAGAAGGAAATACAAGAAGGTGCTGGAGATTGATAATCTTCCTGGCAGGAGGACACCCAAGTCAGCAGTTTCTTATACAATCCTATAATAATAAAAGCAGTTCAAGAATGGTCCAAAAAAAGAATTAATTGCTTACAATAAGATCAATATCTGTAACTTGGAATAATGTGTACAAGATGATTAGGAAAACACTATAATTTCAACAGGCAAACTATGAACAACCAATTCAAGTAAAAGATAATACCTAACAATGGGGAAAATAGTAACCTAAGAAATGCAAATTTTAAAAAAATAAAGTATTGGCATTTGCTTTTTTAATTGACAAATTTTTTATTCATTGGTAAAAGCTATTTCCTTTTAAATAGAAGAGGAAATAGATGAAAATTGAGGGATATTGATTTTCTCATATTTTGCTAGTAGAAGAGTAATAACAACTTGTAACAAAGTTAGAAGAATGCTCACACACTTTGAATTAGTGATTATACTTCCAGGGATTAATCCAAAGTAAATTATTCTTACAGTAAATGTGTACAAAACATCCAAGGCACCACTACTTCTAATGACAAAAGAAAGAGCTCAAGTGTCTAACAACAAGATTGTCTACAGAACATCCATATGAGGAAATATGGTGCAACCATTAAAAGAGTTGGTTGTACAGGTCAATGTAAAATATGAAGAGGAAGGCAAAATATGCAACATACAACATATACACATCTTTTGACATGAAAAGGGTCTAGAAAAGATCAATACAAATTATTTAATTATGGAATTAGAAGGATGAGAGTAGGAGTGGTTTTGTTCACTTCTCTCATTTTATGTGGTCCTATTGATTTTATAATCAAAAACATGATTATGAAACTATTAAACATTATGAAATATAAATTATTTGAAAGTTATTTATTTCTTCTTAACACCCTTTGCATTCAGCAATACTGGTTTGATGAGAGGGGGTTTTTACAGTCTGAACTGAAGCTCAATGAGTGGTAATAGATTAAGTCAATGCTTCTCACAATGGACAATCCTCCTCCTGACAATCCATAAACTATACCTGTTCATTTTAGCAGGCATCAGTGGCTTCTCAGACTCTGACTCCTAGGTTAAATCATTCTGCCACCACTCTATGAATGACAAGGGATTCACACTCATGTGCTCAATTCCTTCTTTGGCCTTAGCAAAAATGACCAAGTGTTTCTTATGGGAATCAAATTGACCCTCTAATACATCCTACTTTGGGTTGTAAGTCAATGTTGAAAAATACCAAAGCCCTCTATGTTTTTGTTTTTTCTTTGCACTTCTATTAGGAAAGAGTGAGACTGTTATGAAGACCGAAGCATGTATTAATGCTGTGGCTATGAGAGGCGTTCTGCGGCAGAAACACACTTCCCTACATCAAGAAGGAACAACTTCAAGTTGGATCCTGTGTGGACGATCTTGGTGCTAAGCAGAAAAGAAGTTTGGACCTTGAGACCAGCCAGTTCAACATATATACTTTTTGCAAAATTTCCTTAATTTAAAATATTTCTTATTTTAAATATACAAAACATTTTAGAAAACCTTAGAGTAAATTTTAGTCTTAGAGCCAGAAGATAAGCTTATAGCCATCTAGATATTTTGCATATTGCTCTTACAGCAATAATGGTTTGGTTCACTTTATAAAAAATAAAATGTGTTAAAATGTAGTTTAAATGTTGTTCTTGATCCAAGTATTGATTTGTTTCACTCATTGCACTTCACTCATCTCGGTAGCTCTCAGAGAATTATAATAGTGAGGAATGAAAACTGATTCAGACTAAATCAGGCAACTTAGGCCTAAGTGAAACTTTCAGTAATCATTTTATTCACCATTATACTCACAGCAATGAGCACAATGCCTGGCGTGTAATTTTAGAAAATAGTCTTACCAGTGAAGAGTTAGTCCATGCTTTCTCTATTTTAGGCATCCAACACATGCCATATAGTTATGATGAACTCATTTTGTAACAATCATATGAGGTAAGTACAATTATTCCCAATTTATGAATGAGTAAACTGAAAATCTTACAACTAGGTAGAGGCAGAGCAGAGATTTGAAGACAAGTTATAAAACATATCCCTCTAATATGGTAAGCCCTAAATACATATCTGAAGAATTACTAAACATTTAAAGCTATGTCTTCAGAGTCAGACTTCCACCTGGGGGTTTGGAAATCTGAATGCTATGCCAAATAACCGGTGGTGGGCACAGTTTTAGAAGCCAAGTATGGCGACTCCTGTCACAAAAGTGTCCTTGTAGAAAAGACAGCTTGGTTTGTTTCTGCTGACAAATTCAAATCAAACTGCTGCCACTTCTCTCCAGAGCTAACCATAACCAGTTTTTTTCCCAATGATAATTACCTGACAGCTGTTAAGTGTTTAAGGAATCCCATTAATGAGTACCCCTCCTCTCCTGAGCTCTGAACCAACTGAAAATTGTGATAAAGGGTTAAAGCAGATGGAGATTGAAACATTCACAAGCTCACCATTGTTACTCATGGAGCTGACATTAGATGATGTGATTGCCTTCTTTACCCTAGAATTGGAAAGACTGGCTACTGTAGGCATTTGTCATTAAGCTTAATGCATAGCTGAGAACAGTAGAAAATGCAGGATTTCTAAGACTAAATTTACTCCAAAAAATATCAGGAAGAAGGAGATTAACAAAGAATGTCCAGGTTCTACTTCCAAATTCATCAACCAAATAAACCACCTCTCTTCAGTAGAACAAATGAGAAAATGAAGATGGGCAGCAATATAAAGGCAATGGAGAGTTCAGCCCTTGATCTAGAGCAGGCACCAGGAGAGGGAAGAAGTGTTTTCCACCAACAGTAGCTGTTACTTAAGGAGAGCGTAATGTATCTTCTGATACGCTATTCTGAGTGCTTTTCCCTCATTAGCTTATGCAGTCATCATATGAATTTTGGGAGGTACGTACCATCATTAGTTCCATTTTGCCAAGGAAGTAATGGAGCTTAGAGCATGCAAATGAATTGCTCAAAGTCACATATCTAGGCATGATGACATGGATTTAAATCCTCCAAGCACAATCAGTATAATGCTTTTTAAGTTATTTAAATTTTATTATGGAAATTTAAGCCATTGAAGAAGTATTGCATACACTCCATTACATTAGTCACTGTCAATGTCATGGACTAGGTTTGTGTACTGGATTGTAAACCTTTTCCCTGTGGGAAAAGGCCACTACACAAGACACTGGAATATAAAATCCTTATACCATGCATGATGTATATAACCAGCCTTATCTTCAGGGCATGGTGGGTTATGTGCCTAGGGCTCTGCTTTTACCTGAAAGAATGTAATGTACAGACTTTGGCTGAGGAGGGTGCTTAGACTTTGGCTGAGGAGGGTGCTTCGAGCTCACTTTCATTTGGCTCTTCAGAGGAAACCTGCTTATTTGCTTACAATGCCCAGAACATTGTCTGCTTTTAAAATTTGTATATAAAAGGCTTGCCTTGGTCCATTGACCCTTGAATATTTTTGTAATTTAGCTTTATTCTTTAACTTTTATAATGCTTAAACCTGGTTTGTACTTTTTCTGCAGATACTTAACTTATCTTCCCTATTCTGTATTAGTTTTACTAATGAAAAACAGGAAACTTTGCAAATGAAGAAACATTCTCCCCAAGGGTCATTCATTCTCAGAGAAGTTCTGTGCCACCCTCCTGGTGGTTGCAGCTATGAGAGCACTCCCAGTGAACTGAAAAAGTTCCCATTCTGTTTCTAGATGATCATCTCTGGATTACCATGGCTCCTGCAAAGTCAATAGAGCTATGTGCTGAAATCTCTTCACCAGAAAGCAAAAGTCCAACCCCAACGTCCACCTAGAGAGTTACTGAAACTCTGTCATCTCCTCTTTAAACAAAAGAGGTTTTTGCATGGAATAGCAGCAATGAATAGTTACAGTTTTCAAACACATAACTATCTGACATTAGCTAGGATCACTAATCAGCTCATATTCTGTATCACAAAGTATATAGGTAGAAAGTTCTATTCAGGAAGATTCCTCAGTACGCTGTCACCACGCAGGCTTTATCCTCTTTTAAAGGGAAGAAGAATAGGGAAGTCTTAACTAAACTATTTGACTCCTGGTTCTGTAAGAAGTCTTAAATAAACCACTTATTTTCCCATAATAACATGCCCCAAAAGAATATTCTTTCTGCATAAATAGTTCTCCCAATTCCCTTTCCTCTTTTCACCATTGCCAGAAAGTGACTGGACTAGGGCTAGAATTATCCCATCTAGGCCTTTGAAACTTCAGGAGTGTCTAGAATCACTCTTATCACTCATTCTTATCCTAAAGGTCTCTAACGTGCCTTGTGCTGAGGCCAGCTCAGATTGTGAAAACCGCGTAAGAACTGGGAAGCCTTGACACACTAAACATGCAAATTACTACTCCTTATTGACACATTGGAGCGATGTAGACCAGGTTTCAAAGTCAAGCTTATCTTTCAACAAGTACTTATTAAGTAGGACAACAAATGGATAAATCCATACCCTGTTTGATATATCCTAGCTCTGTCACTTCCTATTGGGATATCCTTGAGCAAGTCCCTTGAGCCTGGTGTTCTCATCTACCACAAAGAGGAAATAGTATTTATTCCACAGAATTCTTTTTTGTTTTTGTTTTTGTTTTTGAGATGGAGTCTCGCTCTGTCACCCAGGCTGGAGTGCAGTGGTCGGATCTCGGCTCACTGCAAGCTCTGCCTTCCGGGTTTACGCCATTCTCCTGCCTCAGCCTCCAGAGTAGCTGGGACTACAGGTGCCCGCCACCTCGCCCGGCTAGTTTTTTTGTATTTTTTTAGTAGAGACAGGGTTTCACTGTGTTAGCCAGGATGGTCTTGATCTCCTGACCTTGTGATCCGCCCGTCTCGGCCTCCCAAAGTGCTGGGATTACAGGCTTGAGCCACCGCGCCCAGCCTATTCCACAGAATTCTTACATGAATAAATTAGATATTGTATCTAAAGCATTTAACAGAGTTCCTGGATTATTAGCAAGCTCTCAACAAATACTTATTGTGATTATATTTTTCTATGATCTTCAAAGGAGAGAGCAAAACAGTCATTGGTCATTAATTCTTTACAGCATTGCCAAAGGATAGGAAAGTAAATTTAAAAATCTCAACCCAAATGTTCTCTGATTTCCCTATCATCTGCTAACAAATATCCAGACTTTTATTTCCAATTCAACACGTACAGTTTCTTACATATGTTAGAAATATAGTTTCTTACATGTGTTAGGCACTGGGGTTAACACTGAGAAGAATAAAGAGTGAATCTGTGATTCAAAGATTTGTTATCTGGGCTTCTTTGTGTGGGGGTGTGTTGCTCTACTCATTTATGGAGAGGAGATGTATTATTTATAGTCCAGTGAGTTTCACAGCAGTAAATCTGTATATTAGAAATATCCTGCTCTTTCATGCTACTTTACACAAGTGATGGATAGCTAACACTTCCACAGCTCAGCTTCTCCATCTAGTGGCCTAAGTAAAACAGACGCTGGAAAGCAATTCCTAACCTTCCCCTAAATTACAATGGGCAGATTGATTTCCAGAACTCACCCTGCCATGGCTCTCTGGACTGAAAGACTCCTTTAGACAATATTGGAACTAAGCCACCCATGGAGCAGCATCCAGGCTGTGTCTGCTCAGGCTGCTCCAACCAGGGTCTGGGATCTGTTCATTCATACTGGTGAGAAGCCAACAATAGCCTTACTCACTGGCTAAGCACCCTGTCCATGTTGTCTCTCTTTCACAATGCTAAGACGTTCTGGTCTCCTCCTGCTAGCCTCTAGGTAGTGCAAAAGGTGCTGAGGCCACTGAGGAGGTGGCACTTTTAAGTTAGATTGATTATTTTTCTTTTTTTCTGAAGGCAATAGGGAAGAGAGAAGTTAGTTATAATGATATATGAAGAATCCTTCAGACTCTCACATATACATACCTCTTTTTTTCACACATAAAATGGCAGACCACTGGTTGTCATCCCAGATTCTCCATACACAAGGAAGAAGCATTTGATAACTTGGAACATATACTCTATTTTTTATCGTAATTATCCAGCCTGGGTAAGGGAATGCTTTTGAAAGAGGAGAGTAGGAGAAACAGACTAGGGTACCCCTAGGTTTCTTAGATCTATATGCAGTAGAAACCTCTAATTTTTAATATAAGCTTTGTTAAGAATATTCTTTTTTACTTCAATGCTTCATTTAATTTACTGATGGGAGGATTTTCCTGACTTTCAAATATTTACAAAATAAGAAAATTCACCACCCTAACATCTTTCCCAGAGTCAATTACCTGAGGGATTCATGAAAAAAAATTAATGGGGCTACTACTGGGGAAACAGAATTAAAAGCAAAATCTCCTGCCATTTCAGAAAACCTGTCCACAAAAATAGAAGAGAAAGAAAACACTTTTATTGCTGAATAAATATTCAACCAGAATGTAATGTGCACCACAGGCAATCCCCTAAACAGATTACAAAAACAGAAAGAAATCTTCCCTTTTATATGCCAAGAAGATATCCTACATTGCACACAGTTTCTCAAGACAATAACTAGTATTCAAATAAGAGGACTTGACAGCACCATTTGTCACATAGAGTTTATCTGAAATTATTTTTGTAATATATTTGCTAATTGCCCTTAAAAATTAATTTTCCCTTTCTTTTTGATTGGAGGGAGATTTGCAATTGGGAGTCAGGGGTCAACTGAAGTTAGGCTCTAGAGAATTGTATTCTGCAATACTTGAGCATGGAGACTGCACATGGATGTTAGGGTATGTGCTGAGATAAACGAAAGCTACAGTGAGAGAACATAACCAATCTCAAAGATAATTTCAAAGAACAATGACAGCAAAGATTAGGTGGGAGTAGTATTTGACAGTGCTTATTTGATATTGTCTCTTAGAGCAGCAAACTAGATTGTACAAGTCATTAGCGTCAGATAGCTTTAAAGTTGTGACCTTCTTGTACATGAATTTTCTAGCCAGTTTCCTTTCCTTTGCAAGAGGTAACAAAATATGAAACCCTAGAACGTGTGAGAAGTTTAGACATTAGGTAGGTATAAGCAGGCTCTCTGGCCAGGGCTGCTTTCTGTCCTGCGGGGGCTAGTGAGTCTTGGGTATTTTTTTTTTTTTTTGTATTCTTTAGTAGAGACGGGGTTTCACCGTATTAGCCAGGATGGTCTCGATCTCCTGACCTTGTGATCCGCCCGTCTCGGCCTCCCAAAGTGCTGGGATTACAGGCTTGAGCCACCGCGCCCGGCCGAGTCTTGGGTATTTTTATTTCATTCTCACATTTGTGTTTTTTTAGAAAAGTGAATGGTCAATAATGGCTTATCTTTTATAATAAAATCTTCTGTTTTTAATAAGCTGCTCCTGGAAATCCCTCACAGAGCCAAAAGGAAGTTTGGAGAGCAGCTATATGGAGAAGAATGATGTGGGGTGAATCTAGGGTTGCACAGCTAGTACCCTAGTTTCTGGGAAATTGTTTCTTCTAAACCCACTCCCCATGCTTCTCTGCCTGTTTTAGATAGGACCTTTACATTACTCAAGGACAAGCAATAAAATATTTTGCACTTTGTTTTATTTCTTTCAAGGAACTTCATAAGAGCAGTCCTGTATCTGCTTTTCTTGCCATTGAACCCACAGTGCCCAGCACATAGTAGGCACTCGACACATACTTCTTAAAGGAATGAACAAACGGATGAGTGACCAAACTAGAAACAACCATCAAATACAAGGATAATACAAAAACCGATGATTCCGGTCCCCAGATTTCTTTCTTTTTTAACCTTTTCTCTATTGAGATTCATTTATATGCAGTAAAATGCACCCTTATTAGTATACAGTTCTATGAATTATGAGAAATGCATACAGTCATGTGGCCACTAACACAATCAAGATAAAGAATAACAACAAAAAATTTCCTCCTGTCCTTTGAAAGTCAACATCTCCCCCATCTTTTGCTCCTGGCAACACTAGTATGTTTTCTGTTCCTATGGTTTCACCTTATCTTGAATGTCGCAGAACGTAGGCTTTAAGTCTGATCTCTTTCACTTAGTATAATGCATTTGAGATTGATCCTAGTTATTGCATGTATTAATAGTCCACTCCTTTTCAATGATGGCCAGGATTCTGTTGTGTGGATGTAATACAACACAGAGATTATTTAGCAATTCACTCATTGGAGATCAGTTGGGCTATTTCCAGGGTTTTTCGGCTATTATGAGTAAAACATATATAAAAATTTATACACACATTCTTAGAGGATGTAAGTTTCACTTGGCTAAATGCCTAGGAGTGAAATTGCTAGGTTGTACAGTAAGTCTATGTTCAATTTTGTAAGAAATTGTCATACTTCTGAGATGGGAGAGTTCCCTTGACCCCTTCTCGGGACTTTCGACAGGGGTGTGGCTTACTTACTTGGCCACCACCATACTCAAACTCTCTGTGGGAGCAGGAGCACACAGGCAAGCGGGTGCCAGGGCTGGGGTGAGCACTTTTGAGCTCCAGCCCAACAGCAGCGTCTAGGGATGTGTTACAATTAATGCTCTTTTAGCAGTTGCCATCCGTGGACAGCTCAGTGTTGACCCACTCAGTGGAGAGTCAGGGTGACGGCCTTTTACACCCTGCCCTCTTGGTACCTGGGTTCTTGTTTGGCATCCAGGAGTAATCAGGTTGCATGAATGGTTTGAAAGGTGTTGAATATGGAGGATTTTATTAAATGGTGGAAGTGGCTTTCGGTGGAAGGGGAGCTGGAAAGGGGATGGTACAGGAAAAAGGTGATCTTTCCCTGAAGCCAGCTGTCTCTGGCCAGGCTGCTCTCTGAAGTCATGCCACCTGAAGTTAAGCTGCATCTCTGACACTCAGTTGCTTCTCCTCTCGATGTTCAGCTGCTTGTCTCTGCCAGCTGAGGTCTGGGGTTTATATGGGTTTATATGGGCACAGAATAGGGGGGCTGGACAGGCCAAACAGTAACATTTGGGCAGGATAACAGGGATAACCGTTCTCATTTAGGGCTGCAGTTTCAAGGCTTGAGGGTGGGACCTTTGCCAGTGAGCCACCCTCTTCTACCCAGTAAAGCCATCTGCCTTCTGTCCTTATCGCTTCTTTACAAAAAGGCTGTCATTTTGCATTCTCATCAGCAAAGAATGAGACTTCCAGTTGCTCTGCATACCTTGTCATGACTTGATATTGTCAGATTTTACAGCCGTTGTAATAAGTGTGTGAAAGTGTTCCATTGTGGATTTGATTTACACTTCCCTAATGACTACAATGTTTATCATCTTTTAATGGTCATCTGTATAGTTCCTTTGGTGAAGTGTCTGTTCAAATATTTTGCCTATCTTGTTATTGGGTGTTTGTTTTCAGATTTGAGAGTTGTTGATACTATATTTTTTACAGGTCTGTGGCTTGACTGTTTTAACCTCCTTCTGACTTTTTTAAGAAGACAACATAATTTATAAATGTAAATACCTGCAGTGGAAAAACTCCCATGACCCATCTGTAATTTCAGACCTGGGATTCCCCAGAGGTTTGAAGCTCTCACTGATGGGTAGTTGCTGGTTATGGCCAACAGCCAAGTTGATTCAGGCACTGACATGTTAGAACATTCTGCACGTGCGCACCTGTAACACTCCTCCCCCAGCCTCTTCCTCCCCTCTGCAGAGACACCCTTCTCCTTTCTGCTGTTTCTGCATGGGTGGCCAGAGCCACACAGCCCTTTCTTTAAGTCAGGAGTTGCCCTGTCAAAGCACAAGTCAAGAAGGAAGTGATAAAGGGACTGAGGGGAAGCCCTGAGAGGACTGAGAGGATGGGAAACTCTCTGCTGAGAGAAAACAGGTAAGTAAGAGGCTCCCTATGGGAGAGCAGAGGAGATGGGACAGGGCAATACAGCAAGGAAGAAAAACAGAAAGCTAGTATACAGTTAGCACACTAAGTTGGGGTAGAAAGTAGTTGGGTAAGGAAACTGCCAAGCCTTCAGTGCCTACTCTGTGCCAGATACCACATTAAATTTCCCATAGGTTTTGCCTTCTCTGAAGAATCATAGTGAGCAGCTGATGGAGAATAGCTGAAAGGTAGAAAGACTTTACCAAGGAAGGTCTATATCATAGGTTACCACCTAAGAAATGAAACAACTTTCTGAAAGCCCAGGAAGGAGATGCTCTCCTGAGCTCCTCATGCTCCACAAGGCGGTCAAAATCACCACCCCCTTTCAGCCAGAATTTTAAGTTTGAAATAAACAGCAAGCTTCCTGCCACCTTGAGGCTTCCTTTGATGTACACTCCCTGCAAGCAGGTAAGCAGAGGTCATCTAAATTAAGTAGGCAGAGAACTCGGATTTACTTTTCTGGACCTCAGTTTCTTTATACAATATCTACCTTAGAGGGTTCTAGTGTGTATTGTGCTAGCATAGTGCCTGACACAAAATAGGGTTCAAAATTAGAAGATATTTTCTGCTTTCTTTTTTTTTGACCATCATCTTCCTTAATATCAAAGCCGTCATTGTAAAAATCTAGTGCCACTAAAGACAAGGTAATCTCTAGGGTATAAAGTGGGGCGATCTAGAGAGAGTAAGCCAGCTGGAGGGGTCTTCACAGGGTTATGTTTGGAATCCCAGGTCTCAGTTCATGCTACTGGAGAGTGGAACACAGGAAAAAATTTTAGCCCACTTTTGACCACTTGCTGAAAAGAAGATTGATGGTCCTGTGGAATATCTCATGTCCCTTCCTAAAAATCATGTTGTCTGAGACTTCTCTACCCTGGGTCCTCGCAGCCCCTTGTCAATCTTCTACTCTAGCATTGTTCTAACAATTATATAAATTACTATTTTTATTACTAGATATGAGCTGCTCAAATGTAGTGATTGTTTCTTATTTATCTTTGAATTCCTGGTTCCTGGCATCATTTCTGGCACATGACAGGCACTTAATAAGTGGTAGATGATTGACTGGAAACATAAAGAAATCACCGTTCTGATAAATCAAATCAAACAAAATACAGAAATGATATGAGTTATTAAGTCCTGACTGAAGTCACATATGGGATTTGTTTCTTAGAACTTTGATGTGGGGGTAAAAAATTATGACCTTACTATATATTTGTAATAACAAAATTGGGAAATACAGAAAGTATAAACAAAAAAAATGGTAATTGCATTTATAACTACTGATGACATTGGATACATTCTGCTTATTTAAATTTCTGTATTCATTAGTCATTTGTGTTTCTTCATCTGTGAAGAGCCAGTAATGTCTTTTGCCCATTATTATTTTGATATATTTTGTTTTATTGATAGTAAAAGCTATTTGTGCTTTGAAGAAATTAGTCCATTGTCATAAACATTGCAAAAAAAAAAACTTAAAAACATTTTTTACTTTAAAATTTTGTTTTATGTAAGAAAAATTACTTTTTCCAAGGTACACACATTGTATGCTGTTTGGACTTCTTATGGTTTTGTGTTTATTGTATTTTAAAGAAAATTCTATTTTAAATCTAGAAAGCTTTTTGGTTTCTGCCTTTGCATTCATGCTTAAAATTCTTTGGTCTTCCCAAGATAAGACAAATCAACCCAAATAAGTTTTGATTTTATTATTTTACATTTGGCAACATATATTCAGTATATGGTGTCAGATATAATTCTTTTTCCAAATAGTTGATCAGTTTGCCCAACATCTTTATTTCTATGATGATTTAAAAGGTCTCCCTCGAGCCAAGTGCAGCGGCATGCACCTGTGGTCCCAGCTACTCAGGAGGATGAGGCAGGAGGGTTGCTTGAGCTACTCAGGAGGATGAGGCAGGAGGGTTGCTTGAGCCCAGGAGTTTGAGGCCAGCCTGAGTAACATAGCAAGACCCAGTTTTAAAAATAAATTCATTAAAATGATTAAATAAAATGTTTCCCTTAATGTATTCAAAAGTCTTGTATATACTGGTATCTAATTTTCATTGTTACCCCAACACCTAGTTATCATCCAATCAGCATACTCCCCAACCATGTCTCTCCAGATCAAATAAGCCAAGAAACTGGGGAAATTTTGCACAGGATAGAATGGCACCCATCCCTTCTTGAGAGGAGCTCAGTCTCAGAGGAAGGGACCTGCCAGCAGCAAACCCAGCTTTTCCTCCTTAGTGGTTGTGGATCCTCAGGCCAATTGCCTGGCATTCTGGGCCTCAGTTTCCTCATTAGTATAAAAAGTATAATGATAATATCTATGTTATGGATTTATTCTGGGATTAAATGAAATATAACACACAAAATGATTGGCATATATTAAGTAGTGTTTAAGTGTTAGTTTCTTTATCCTCATACCCCCAGTTCCCAACAAATGGAAAGATGGGTATACAGAAATCTAACCCAAACAATGAACCAATTTATTTTCTTTATTCAATCCTTTTCTTCTCCTTCTATCCCTTGTTCTGGGCCTCCATGTTTTCTGTGAAAGATGGTGTGATTTACACAAGACAAAGCCAGTACCTTTCCCCATTACTTGTGTATAGCTCCTGGAACTGCACCAAAGAGATGGTAGCTGAGGACCTCAGGCCTCTCTCTGGACACTGATACTCTCAGGGTCATGATGAGGATCCCTGGATATTTGGGAACGGATGATTTACGATCACTCATTCATGGCAGTTGGAGAATATCAGTGGGCTGTTGCTGTGGCAATGGAGAGCATGTCAGATCAAAGGTAGCTTGTGGCATGTGCTTGAGGAAAGAGTATTAACATATGTAAGGGCAACGAGTCAATTTCAGAGTCACACACAAATAGCAGAAATGAGGAAAGTTGGAAAAATTGTGAAAAGAAGTGGTAGGCCTGGTTAGGAAATGCTTAGCTTGTTTCTGATACGTTGAGTTTCAGGTGGCAGCAGAACTCTCAAGAGATGCCTTGGAATCTGAGAATGCAAAGCCCCAAACAGAGAACATCCAGGTGAGAGCAAAATCAACCAAATTCTCCCCAGCCTTTGCCCAAGGAGAATGAAGTGTGGCAAGCCCTGGACTTCACATCCCAGTGAGAGAGGGCCCTGTTTAGACCAGCAGCAGTTGCAATACTAGCAAATGTGAAGACAGGACAAAAGACAAAATGCTTGAAAACTTTGGATAGGAGATGTGCTACTTTGCTAGAAGCCTAATGTAACTCCTAGCAACAGGAACTAAGACCCTGTTAGTCCTTGTCATGCCCCGTTATAAAATAAGGGGTCTTATTTCCTGTTGTCCTTTTGTTTGTCTATCTCAGGTACCTTTGTGCTCAACCTCCATCCTAGACATTTTATTTTAAGCTATAGGTGTCTATTTCTGAGGTGAACACATGCCAGATGTTACGACAATTTTTAGAAAGTTTGTGGAGACACCATTGTGATTGCCCTGATGCTGCTAAACAAAGACCACCTCATTAATTCTTTTTGAACCGACCTTCCAAACATCCAGCCCTAAAGAATTCTCTCTAAGGAAAGGAATAATTAAAATATGGAACTAATGTTCCAGGGTCCAAGAATCCCAAGGGGTGACAAGGTCAGTTTTTCTGTGGCCTGTAAAGTTATCTGTGCTTTTCACATGGTTTCAGGAGGAGATTTTGAAAGAGGAACAATTAAAAAACAAGCACTGTTGTTATTTTTTAACACCAATGCCCACGTTAGGGGCTGGAAACCCAGAGATTTCTTTCAACAGGGTGCATTTTTTCAGTGCAAGGTGAGAATTACGTATTTTCAGGGGTATCACTGGGCACATGCTAAGACATACAGTTCAAAGGATGAAATAAATCAGAAGGGCCATGGCATTATAACAAGGAAGGGATTGGGTAGACGAGAGAGCCAGAGAAGGCTTTGTGAAAAAGACAGACAACTCAAATTGCTGACATGTAACCTGAAGTTAAAGATATTTGTCTGGTTTTCTTCTTGGAGGCTGTCTGAACCTATCCCAAACCAAAACAACCATGTTGAAATGCAAGAATAAATTGCTGAAAAGTTGAGTAGAAGAAACAGCCAGCTTACAAATAGTTTTTGCCCATATTTAACCTCAGCTTATTCTTATAACTCCATGTATAAGCAGTATATACACCCTCTTTTACAGATTTAAAAACTATGGCCTCAGGAGTTCAGAGAATATCTCTCAAAATCATCCCCCTCCTCTTATCTCACTCATTTCTCCTCAGTGAACCTGGTTTGTTAGCTTGGTGTGATTCAGTAGTTTGCTTATGATGTTTCCTTAGCAACAAAGCAGAGATGTAAGCAAACGGCCTGAAGCACATTGAAGGTAACCTAAAGAAGAGGAAGAGTTGCAGCTGTGCCTCTGGGCCCCAGAGGCTTTGATGGTGCATAGATCTTACAGGTTGTCAGAATGCTCAGCCAAGCAGGTGACCACAGCCAAGGTCACGATGCAGTCAGCCTTTCCTCCACTGCTCCTCCTGATGGAACTTCATGGGAAAGCTCACTGGGGAGACATTTTGGGATGGTGTTTTTCAAAGGTTTTTACATACTGTAACTGATACACGTACTACTTCATAAAGGGCTTTCACATTCAACCATGTAGGTAGTTGACTATGCCTCAATTTCAGAAAGATGTACAGAATGATACTTAGACATTAATGTAGATGTGGGACTGCATAGAGATTCTAAGCCTTTGTGCTACGAGAGAGAAGTCCTGTTATTTAACTATATCGTTGGAGTCATGATGGTAGATTTGCTGACCTCCTATAGCAGGGTTGTTCTGTCCTTGGCTATTCATTCTGTATTCATATCTTCATCAAATATTTATTGAAAACCCATTTACTGTGCCAGATGTGTCATACACTGGAAATACACACCACAATGAACAAGATCAATATGGTCCCCAGCTTTGCAAAGCTCACATTCTAGTGTAGAATATAGACAAGTGAGCAAACAATTGCAATATACTGTAAATTGGAGAAATTCAAAGTATAGTAAAATACTGTACAGATATTACCTAACCCATACCTGAAAAAAATGATTTGTAAAAGTTCCACACATCTGTACCTTCATTCCCTGGAGATAACTCTTGTGTGTTCTTCATTACAAGGGAACCAAGGAAATTACCAGAATTGAGAATGAGAAAACTTTTTTTTTTTTTTTGCTGGGAACACAGCAGAAAGCTTTTTCCCTGAATTTGATAGTATCATCTTCATTCTAGGAGGACAAAGGCATTCTACCGTGAGAGATGTGCCCAAGTTATCTAGAATGAAACAAGCTTGCGGGGAGAAAAGGTTTTCCACAGAAATGGCAAAAGGAAGGAGTCACCTTAACAAAGCTGCAGAAATCAGTTTTATGATTTGCCATCTCTCTTAGGTATTTTAGATGCTGGGATCACCATGTCGCTAAAGGGTGTTTCTGCCTTCCCTGGTGAGTGGACAGTTGTTTTTAGGAGTTACTTCCCTAAGTGTGGTTTCAATGTGGTATTTGCTGTAAGTTACCTGTGACTGTCTGTGGCCACAGCGGAAGCCTGTTACTAGCCCAGATACAATCACCTAAGAGTTAATCAGGGAAGCAATCCTTCCAATTTGATGAGAAACAGGAACAACAGTCTCATGGGTGGCGTGCTGTCCTCAAACAGGAAAGCCTCAGAAGCAAAGATGAAACTAGCTACTAACGTAGAAAAAAGACACCTTTTTGTCACACTGCAAATCTGAGTCTGCAACTTCCAAAGCACATGTTTCTATCGCTTGCACGTAGAACTTACAATTGGGGTGATCGTGTAATTTATCATTCAAACTAAGATACCTTTGAGAGTGAAAAGGATGCTAAAAATAATTAAAGCTTGCTAAGTGATTGATAATGACCTTAACCAGACTGAGGCAAACCAGGACATATGGTCACCCTCACAGCAGATGTTCTTGTCTACTGAAACGATGGTGGGCTTCCATTATACTTATATTGCATTTTTTCAGGGGGTCTTTTATACAGTGTTCCCTTATGGGAAGAGTGTGTTTGTTCGTTTGTTTTGGAGATCATAGATTAGAATTGAGATTGAAAATAATCCTGGCTCCTTCACTCACGTAATAGAAAAGAAATTGATACTTTGTCAGAAAAAAAAGTCTCCAAAAAGTAACCTATATCATCATATTTCCCCATCTATAAATCAATTCCCTATCATATTTAGAAAAGAGAGAAAGGAGGAGAGAGAGAGAAAGAGAGAGAGAGAGAGAGAGAGAGGCACAAATGAATATATTTCTACTTGGCCTTATCTTTTACTTTTTTCTTTTTTATTTAACTCATCTATGCTGAAGGAGGTATTATAAAAGGCATGTAACTTTAACAAAGAGTTAAAAGTAAGTTTTGTAGGTTTGTGTCATTTCCTTTGAGAGTTTCTGAATATTAAAACAATTTGCTTTGCTTTGCTTTTACAGGAAAAAAATACTCATTTTTGAAAAGAGGCAAGATTCCCAAAATGAAAGTAAGTCATCGATTTCCTATAATTTTCACTTTTGATAAGACTTACATTTCCAAACTGCTTCTTCTCTATGTTCCCAAAGCAGCTTAGGCTTATTTCAATTACAATATCTACACATTTTGCTGCAATGTATCCAATTGCTTGTCTTTTGTCCTCACTAGATGGTGAGCTCATTGAAGCAGGAAGGAATTGGCTCATTAATCTCCAAATTCCTCAGTTAGTGCCTGAGGCCTGGAGGCTGAAGGCAGTAACTGGAGGCAAGGATACAAAAGGTGGAGGAGAAAGGCGCTTACAAGAAACTGCAAGAAAGCCAGCCTGGGATTGGGGAGCGGTGGGGCCTCCTGGTCAGGTTAAAGATTTTCATCTTTGTCTTGAGAGCTACAGGAGATACTGGCTTTACACAGGGAATGGGGAGTAGGGGGCAAGTATGATTAGATTTGTATTAAAGATATCGCCCAGGTTCCTGTGCAGAAGACAAATTGCAGCAAGGAGTGGGGAGAGCAGATACCAGAAGATCACTTAGGAGGCTGGTGCAATGGTCTCTGGTGATAGAACAGCGTTGAAGTTAAGGAGAAAGAAGAATTCTAGAAGTAGAGTGTGATGAATTGTATCACACCTAAAAATAAAAATAAGAAAGTGTAAGCCTGAGGACAAGCCATTGTGTTTCTGAAGAAGAAAAATGGAAGAGTTTTGACTTTGCCTTCGTTAGTTTAAAGAGGAGAACCTAGTTCATTTATGTAGAATCTTAAAATCTAGCCCTGCAAGATGTGTAAATGAATAATATAGCCTCCCTCCCTAGCCACTTCACTCCAGGAACGGTGGGTCCCAGGGAACCTCAATTTCCATCAGAGCAAAATATAATAGAAATAAGACCGGATGCTAAAACTCTGTGCTGAAGATGTTCTTCTTGTAATGATAATCAGGGGAGTCTTAGATGCCTATAGGAGCTTATGGAGATGTGGAAATCCAGAATGTGAGGACCGAGAGAACGTCAATCCATATACCATACGGTAGCCTTCTCTGTAGACTTTCATGTGAGGGCACATGTTTGTTTACGGAGCTGGTATGTTTGCAAGAGGGCGGCAAGGGTGTCAAAGTGCCTCTTTGCTGAATGACCAGAGCCATTTGGTTTTAATTAGGCTTTGAAAAATTGCCATGCTCGTTTGTTATCTGCCAGCAGGTACAGGAATGAGAATGTTTAGCTTAAGAGTTTCCTGTTCTGCCTAACTCCTTGAACACCAATTATCACACCACCACCATCCTGTCACCTAGAGTAGAAACGACGGCCCTCCACTCCACAGTATGGATCTCTCACAGCCCCTTGTCTGTCTCCTGTGCTAGCTTGTGGGCCTTTTGAGGACAGGGACTGTTTCTGATTCTTCTTTGTCTCCCCAGTGCCGGCTGCAGAGGCACTGAATGTGTGTAAGGAACAAAAATCAATTTTGTGTAAGGAAGGAGAGGGGAGTAGGTAAGGAGGGAAAGAGAGCTGGAGGGAGAAATTGTGATTTCCTATCCAAAGACTAACCAAATGTGTCTTCCTTCTCTCACCTCTCAGACTGAGAACAGCTCCAGCAGCTGTGACTTGTTTAGATGTCCTGTCACTCCCCAGGGATACGCTGTAGCTCAGAACAGCCTGAGAAGAGCTACCCCAGCTGTTTCTTGGCTTTTTAGTTATTTATATTCTAGCCCTCCCCTGCTCCTCCCCTCAAATATCCCTAAAACCTGAAATTCATTGAGTGTATTTTCTTTCTCCAGATGAAGGATTGTCATCTACTCCCATCCAGGTAATACGAACATCTCTAAGTTATTTTTTGAGATGATGATAGAAGTGCCCACACTCTAAATGGCAGGAGAAGTTGGCCTCCGAGATCCCTTCTGACTCTTACATGGAGAAAGACTTTAGATGTCAGTGCTTGTGAACCCGGGAGGCATGTTCAGGGCCTGGTGGCAGAAGCAGCAGCTACTTCTGCTGTATAACTTATGGAAAGGAACTTAAATTTACTGACCACTTCATTTATGACAGACAACATGCTGAGTGCTTTACACACATCAACTCATGTAGCTAAAACAACAACGCTTGAATGTTGCTGCTATAATCCATCCCATCTCCCCATTTTACAGATGAGAAAACTTAGTGATTAAGTGATAATTCCCCCAAACCAGATAGCTAACAAGGGGGTAGAACCAGGATTCAAAACCAGGTTTCATTTCAAAATCCATGCTTTTCCCCCTGTACTTTGCTGCTTTGCTTTTTACCTCCTGATACCCCATCGTAAGTGAAACCTTCCCTTGAGTTGTTTCCCTATTTAATAACATAAATATCTCTAGAGGGTATTTAAATATCATAACAAAAACACATTAAGGTATTATAAGATTATTCTTTTTTAATTTTTTGGTTTTGTTTTGAGACAGAGTTTTGCTCTTGTCACCCAGGCTAGAGTGCAATGGCACAATCTCAGCTCACTGCAACCTCTGCCTCCTGGGTTCAAGCAATTCTCAGCCTCAGCCTCCCTAATAGCTGGGATTACAAGCACCTGCCACCACACCCAGTTAATTTTTGTATTTCCAGTAGAAATGGGGTTTCACCATGTTGGCCAGGCTGGTCTGGAACTCCCAACCTCAGGTGATCCACCCACCTTGGCCTCCCAAAGTGCTGGGATTACAGGCATGAGCCACTGTGCCCAGCCAGATTATTCTTTTTTATTAGAATTGGCTATCCTCAGAGCCCTGAGACTGGAAACTGTATGGGTAGTGTCTTAGTCCACTTGCGTTGCTATAAAGGAATATGCAAAGCTGGGTAATTTATAAAGAAAAGAAGTTTATTTGGCTCATGGTTCTTCAGGCTGTACACTCATAACTGCGACGATGGCACCAGGCCATTCATGAGAAATCTGCTCCCATAATGAAAACACCTCTCACTAGGTACCACCTCCAACAATGGGAACCAAAGTTCAACATTAGATTTGCAGGGGACGAATATCCAAACCATATCAGGTGGTCAGAGGTCACTCTGGAACAAGGGGCAGAGAGGATGCACCTGAGTAAGCTCTAGACCTTAAGCACTCTTGCTGCTGGCCTAGTGGTTGGGGTAGAAGCAGTCATTTAGAAAAAAATGGCCAAGAGATGGGGAGGAGGTGGTCATAGAAGACAGACTTGACCCAGGGTCAAGCCTGTGTTGAGACTGAAGTATAAAGGTCATGGCAAGAGGCCAAATCTTGATGATGGCTCTCCTTTGACAAGCAGGACAATATTGACCAGACCTACTCAGAGGAGCTGTGCTATACCCTCATCAATCATCAGGTTCTCTGTAGAAGGCCATCAGGGAACTCTGCTGAAGAGCACTATGAGAATGTTCGCTGCAAAGCTGAGAGACCCAGAGAGTCCTTGGGAGGAACTGAGACTGAGTATTCACTTCTACACGTGCCTTCTACCCTGAGGCATGCCCGATCCCCAGAAGATGAATATGAGCTTCTCATGCCTCAAAGAATCTCCTCTCACTTCCTGCAACAGCCACATCCACTTACGGCCCCTTCTGAGACCCAGTTTTCCCATTTATAATGAAGTGGTTGGACTAGCATTTGTTTAGCACCAACAAATAAAAGGTGGGATGGGGGATCTGCCTGAAGCAGGGATGGGACACAAAGTCCCTCCAGCTTACCTCCCACAACAACCCTTTCCCTGCAGAGCACGGTTTGTGTACCACAAGTCCTCTTAGCACACAAAAGCCAAAATATAAAGATCAACCATTTATCCTGAACGCCACCATTTGAGAAAGAGGTAACCATCTTTGGTTCTACATGATTTGGAGATTATAGTGGTGGGGGAGCTCCTTGATTCCCCTAAAGCTATGCACACCACAAGGGGCTCTGCTCTCTGTCTGGGATCTTCTTATAAAGCGTTCCTATGATTGTTCTCTGAAGTCACAAAGAAGCTTTACTCATCATACTAAGTGTGCCCAAGGGGGAGTTCACTCATTACAGTGACCTTCCAGCTCAGCCCTCACCCCATGGGAGCCTGTGTTGCTCCTCTCACTCCATGTGTCTAAGCCATGTCTTTTACATAGTGTCCTTTGACCTGTTGGCCCCCAGGGTCTGGCTGGTTATGTGAGTTGAATCAAGAGGCTCGAGGCCAGATGTTTACATAATTTTAACCTATATGATTTTATTTTTAACTTTGTATTTCTCCCTAGAAATCTTAATAAGACAATTGTAGCATCAGACAATGTTAAAAAGAATGATCCTTGGAGATCCCATAATCCCACTACCCTTGTTTGGCTCAGAGAGGATAATTTAGCTAATGTTACATTAAAGTTAGTGGCAAAACTTAATTTGGAGCCTGATTTCCTACTGACTTCCAATTTAGTGCTCCCCCAGTATGCTACATAGAAAGCTCTCTGCAATATACTAAATGTATACTAAATGTATATATTTAATAATGTCATGTATAAAATATGAATAAAATGTCCACATAGGAAATTAACACACATATACCTTCTCTGATAGGCACTCCTCTGTGTGTCCTGATTATTTACTTTCTCTTATCTCTTCCTTAGTGTTCCTCAAATTATATCTATCCTCTAAACCAGGGATCAGCAAACTGTAACCCGCAGGCCAAATCTGGCCCACTCACTGTTTTTATAGATAAAGATTTATTGGAACACAGTCACACTCATTTGTTTGCCTACTATCTATGATTGTTCAACCATGGGAGAGTTGAGTAGTTGTGACATGGACCACAGGCCCTTAGGAGCCAAAATAAATATACTTTGGCACTTTTTGGAAAAAAAGTTTGCAGACACCTGCCCTAAATTATTATAGTTTGAGAGAAACTTAACAGAAATGTGTTTGGTTACTGATGCATAAGAGCAGGCACCAATAAAATGGCATAAAAATATTAAATCACAAATTGGATAAGTGAGACCAAGACAATTTAGCAAATTCTGCTATTTCTGTATTCACACCTGTGTCTTCCACTTGTTTTATTTAACTCATGGCTACTGTCCTAATTTTAGGCATGCTAAAATAGTTCGTTTTAAAAGAAGTTTGTTTAAGAAAGCAGTAGGTACATTATGTTTACTAGACAGGCCCTTTGACCAGCTAAGCGACAGGGACCCTAGTACATTATGTTTAGTTACTGTTTTCTTCTCAAAGTTAACCAAAGCTGAATAACTTTGCTATTTAAAATGTGCTAACTCCCAAATGAGGAGAAATGCAGTGGCCTGAGCTTGGATGTGTCAGGTTTTTGGAGACTTCGGCCAGGTGATGGTCTTCAGCTAAAGAGCCAGCTGCATCTTGGTATCTCCTCCTCTGCTGACTTCCTACTTTTAGCAAGATTCCTTCACGTGGAACTCTAGCTGATCCTTGGCCAGGATCAGATCCTCAAAAGGAGGTATTCATGTTAGCAGTGGATATTGTACAAGATGTAACATGGCTTCGAGGAAAGACTGTAGATCCCAGAGACAGATCATCGGTCATTCAAATCCTGGTTCTCTCTCTTCCTCCATCTGTGACTTTGAACATGCTACTTGGAGGCTCAGCTCCTTCATCATCGACAGAAGGATTACATCCAATGTAGGCAATCATCTATTACAGACGCCAAATAAATGATATCAAAGGGTATAGAGAAACAAAAATCTTTTTTGATGTATGGAAAAAAACTATGCTGATACAGCTGGTTATTCAGGGTCACCCAGCAGTCCTCCAGCAAGGTAGAAACACCAAATCAATGAGTTTATGCTAGAAGTTTTCACATGGCTACTGGGCCATTGTGGAAGTAGACTGGTTGAAATATTCTTAGTATGACATAATATCTCTTTGAACATCCTGTGAAAGCATTATCTGTCCCAAACAGTATATGCCTTTTATCAGGGACACATTAAATATAAATGTTTAACCAAAGAAAGTTGTTTTTATAATGAAATTATAACAGGGATTTACAAGAGGGAATTATAAGAGGGATTATGAAAGGGAATTACTTTTGAGCAGGGGGAGCCATTTGGGAGTGCTTCAAGATACCCAATACGATATATACAATTATGATTTCTAAGTCAAAAGTAATATTAAGAACAAAAAAAGAGTTTAAAAATTCTGATATGAATGTAATATACTTAATGTGTAGGATGTCTCAAATTTCCAGTAAATAAATTTTAATGTCCCAAAATACCCACTACGTCTGTATGTAACACTGATGCTGTTTCCCCTACATTTCAGGATTTCTGATGAAAGCTGTGCACCCCCTTTGCAGAAAACGCACATTCACACACACACACGTTTGTATATGATGTATGTGGGGGTTAGGGATGTAACACCTCAGTGAAAGAATCCCTGTCCCTGATAAAGAACCTGAGCCTGAGCATTTCAATTACTCTCTCAAGCCACAAACATAACCGGGAAACTCTCCCTCCCTCATGCTGGTCTTAAAACTACTTAGCCAACATTCAGAGGCACAATTTATGCCGCAACTGCAGACTTTGTGGTTTCCGTTTCACGTACATACTAGCATCTATAAATAATCCCTTATTCTGTGAATAAATTCTTATTTAAAACAGAAGAGAAAAATAGGAAGAGGGCAAAGACAGGACAGGAAAATCTGTTGACAACAAGTTGAAATGCTAACGTATTTTAGGACAAACTTGAGTGATAAGTGCTTCGGATATTCTCAGGGATTGAAGGGCATGGACAGAACAGGAAATAGAAGTCTCCAGGATTCCACGAGGGCTCCAGGGAGAAGTCGATTCTGTTTCTATTTATCTCTGTTCATTTCCAAGCCTATAGCCTCAAGTTCAGAAAGCCACTTGATCTGAGCGTACCTTGGTTCTGCCAACTGTTAATTGGACCAGTACAAATTCTGTCTACTTTCCTACAGAATTCTCTTTTGCAAGGCACTTGGTGAAGCCTTGAGAGGTCATCATCATCATATAAAGTCTCCTGCAGTCTGAGGGCCCTTCCTCTCCATTCACCCCTGACTCCTGACCACTTGTGCTGCTTAGGAATTCCCAGATGTCAGCCAAGCCTGAACTGAGCATGCCTCTGGGGATCCTACCTGGGCTGGAGGCCATTCATAGTGTGTGGTTGCCCTGTGATCTAGGCTTTGCTCTCAACAAGCGGTGGAACTCTGGGCTGGTCCTCCCAGCTCTCCAGAATTTGATTTCCCAACTGTGAGATGAGGGAGGTGCCTTTTGAAGCTGAGTCTATAATATCTAGTCACAAAGGAAAGATTCAAGGATGTCTGTGGATAAAGCTGCCAACAATGCAGCAATAGTGTGAATTAACTTATTTTAAAGCAATGAAAGAGTGATGGGAGAGGAGAAGAAGGATATTGAGAGATTTCTCCCACTTTTTCTTAGCATTGATCGGACTCTGAATAGGACAGGATTCATGTCCAGAATTCACATGTAAAAGACAAAGTAGAGAATATGTACCTCATCCTAAGAAGACACAAACATGTGTAAAGGAAGGCAAATCTTCTTATTCAAACCCCACCAGTGCTTCAGGATTCGGCTTGAGTCCTACTTTCTACAAAAAACCCTCCTCTAATTAAACTATACTGACCACTCTTTTCTCTAACCACCTGCAACCCTATTGGGGTTTCCGTTTGTTTGTTTGTTTGTGATGGAGTTTCACTCTTGTCACCCAGGCTGGAGTACAATGGCGTGATCTCCGCTCACTGCAACCTCTGCCTCCTGGGTTCAAGCAATTCTCCTGCCTCAGCCTCCCGAGCAGCTGGGATTACAGGTACCTGCCACCATGCCTGGCTAACTTTTAGTAGAGATGAGGTTTCACCATTTTGGTCAGGCTGGTCTCAAGCTCCTAACCTCAGGTGACCCGCCTGCCTTGACCTCCCAAAGTGCTGGGATTACAAGCGTGAGCCACCATGCCCAGACTGCCTTTGTTTTTAACCCCTGGGTATTTTTTTCTGCTGTTTCCTGTTTCATCTGTACTGATCCTAACTCTTTAATAAAACTAACAGCTTCTTTTCTTATTGTCTTCTCCATTAGTATCCTCTATAGCCTTCTATAAAACACATCAGTTTTTCAAATCTATAGAACTAAATTAAATTGAAAGGAAAAAAAAAAGAATTAGACACATGGCTGGAATTTTTGTTGGCGGAGGAATAGGAGCGGGTTCTGCTGATATGGCTGCTATCATTCTATCCATATCTAAGTGACATCCAGAGAAGAGCAGTTTTTCTTCTCAAATCCTTCAATTTTTGAAACCTCACTATGTACCAGGCATTATGCTCATCATGATGTTGTGTGATGAGCAGCAGATTTATCTCCTGTAGCAGAAAGTGCATTTGCAAGTGACTTTTCTTTCAAACACCGCCAAATATGTTAGTCACAAAGGTTAGTTTTTCCATACCATTTGGGCAGAAAAGTCGAACCTATGGAAAGTCCTCTCTATGACTTGCAAGTGGTCAAAACCCAAGACAAGGTACTTGCTTCTTGGTGCTTTCCAAAGAAGGGAAGAACAAAAGCAAATCCTGCCTCCAGACATGAACAGGCCGTTCCTTCAAGTCCAAGCCCTTTCAGATACCAAGTCCTGCCAGAGAGGACCTCAGAGAAAGAGGAGGGGATGGCCTCTGCCTGCTCTTGCTGGAACAGAGAGGAGAACCCAGGTCACCCCCGCGAAACTTGGCTTGATCTTATTCACCCAGAAGAGGAAGCTGCCCTAAGGGAAATGAAAAGATGACATTCAACACCATTGACTGCCAGAAACAAACAAACAAACAAAAACCCAGCCCAAAGCTCGGCCAATCGGAATGCAACAACACAGATGCAAAAATAATTTGTTGTAAATGTTTTTAAATCATTCTCCATTCAAATTTTTCATTATTTTCTACAAAATACAAATACACTAAGGTTCACATTTGACATGTAAAAAACAAAGAGGAAGAAGAGAAATCCACTAGTTTCAATAGTTTAAGGAACGATCACTAAAATGAGACAATGATCTATAGTACATGTATCTTCTAGTTAAATAAGAAAGCAAATTCACATTATCCAGAGTCCTAGGTCATAAAGAACTCAAGTCAAATCTAGTCTGAGGCAGACACTAGCTCATGCCCACACACAGCTGCCTTTCACACTGACTTTAACCCAGGGCTGATTTAACTGACAGACGAAACCTCTCTCGATACAGCACAAAACTCTTTCTCCTGGTAAATTTCTTTTCCCAACAAAACAAGCACTCAGTTCCCTCACAACAGGCAATTCTGTATCTGTAGACAACCAATACAGTCACTAATATTCCTTCTACCCCCCACATAGCTGGCCAAAGCTTCCAACATTTTATTTTCAAAGAAGAGTGGTTCTTCCTGTATCATAACCATCTGTAACAGGATACACAATCATTGCCTGAAGACACTGAGTCCTACAGGAACGTTTGCAGCACTGGGCAACAAAAAGCCAATGCGTAATATCCAGAGCAGATATTAAACAGCCTTAATGATTCTCTAATGGAAGTTTCTAAAAATATAAATGGAGTGACTATCCAAAGTGATAGTAGTATGCTCAAAAGTCACAGGGACCCATATTTCCAAAAAGCATGTTCAGGAATCACAGGAACAACGAGGAGTTGCAAAATAATGAAGAAGCACACAGCTCCCATCTGTAGCTAGCTATATATACAGATCTCAGAGTAACCTTGGTGGTGTGCCTAGGGCTGGTTGGCTGAGATACTCAGGCACAGGTCATGGAAGCAGACACAGAACCACACTGCTGAGGTCTTCTGAAGTGTCTTCCTTTCCTTCACAGCCTGGCTTAGAGGTAGATCAAAACGAATGGTGGGAGGGGAGGAGGGTGATTTCAGTGAATGACTGGCTTAGTCTTCCTAACCTGGCTGCCTGCCTCTCCCTGCTCTACCAGCTCATGCTTATGCGATCCCACCTAAAAGAAGGCAGCGCACCGCTGCACTAAAGAAAAAGTAGCCCAGGTGGGTGGGGTGCTTCAAGGATAGCAGTGAGCCATGGTCGCACCACCGCACTCCAGCCTAAGCGACAGAATGAGACTCTGTCTCAAAAAACAAAACAAAACTAAAACTAAAACAAAAAACAGAATACCAGTGACCTCCCACAGGGGGATGTACCCGCTGACCCTATCGCCCCCACCCTAGCTGGCTTCCTGCCTTTGTTAAGACTGGACCCAGCTGAAGCAGTGCTTGGGAGCTGTTTTACTGGGCTTGGAGCCAGCCTGCAGAATCAGGAGAGAAAGGAGTCTCCATCCCTCTGGTTGTTGCTGGTGCTTCTGTATTAATCCACAGAATCTTTTCTGCAAAACCGAGTGGATTCCCTTCATCTCCAGGACTCGGGCGCGCTGCTTTCAGACACACACCAACCTCCATCACCTCATTCTAAAAAGAAAACACAGATGAACAAAAGCTACCGATTTTTAAAAACATTATTAAATGCTTAGGTTTTTATTTCATTTCATTGAATTTTAATATAAAATCTTAGATAAAATTTCAAGGTTTATAAATTCCTAACAGAGGAAATTTAGTCTTCAGTCCACACACACACACACACACACAAACCACTCTGAATATATGTCAAAAGGCAAATCACATTTATTGCTTGTTGCTTATTTGTTTGGGTAGGATGCATGAGAAATAATTTTGATGATGTGGTTTTTGGGTGCTGAGGACATTTTAACATCCAGTCCCTTTTCATAATCTAACCATAAACTCTAAAATTTCCATTTTTAAAATATGTACAATATACTGTGAGACATTCTGATGAGAGAAATGGTGTGAACCCTAGGGGGCAGGTGCAGGTGCAGATGCAAAGCCCTAAACAGACATGACACAGGGGAAGCCCGCCGGGGTCTACAGGAGTCCAGCCTCACCACCACTGACAGGACTGACAAGATTCACTATTCTCCCTAGCTGGGGCTTTTTCCTCTTCTCTCTCACAAAAATCCTGGTTTTGTCCTTCTTCCCTACTCAGTCTACTAGCTGACTCCTTCCCATGTGAGAACATACTAAGTACCTCCTCTGTGTCCGAAGTAACTCAGGATGCTGACCTTTTCTTTGACCTTTGTAAAATAGACTTTCCCCTCTTAGCCCAGGGCCCCACTCACCTACGAGGTGAAGAAGATCAAAGAAAGGGAAGGGTGAGGGACGATGGACCTAAAAAATTCCTTTATCATGATATTTTAAGGAAAGTTTTTATTTTTATAAGGCATCCAAATACGCATGCAGTCAGGTCAAAATAATCGCCGTATTTCCAAATTAGAGAATAAGAAGCAAACACACAAAAACGCCTCAGGAATCCAAATTACAATCTAATTTCGGATTCTGCTTCTAAAGTGCACATATTCAAACCCCAAATGGACCATAGGCTGGCCTCAGGGAAATACTCGGAATCCCTGAAATTGTCTGTACAATTTTGTGTTGTGGGGAGAGGTGTGTACATTTTTTTTTTCCCCTGGGGAGAAGGTACATGGCTGTCTTCAGATTCTCTAAGGGGCAAACAAACCAAACAATGTTAAGAATCTTTGCTCTTTGAAGACTGAGAACATTACCACTGTGGGAAACTAGTTGCCCAGCTAATCACAGGGCGGGGGTGGCAATCCCCCAAGCCCACAGCTCAGGTGCACAGGGAAACTGGCGTAAGAACTCACTCCATCCTTCTTGGTCCCTCCGAGGGCCCTGGGCCTCTCCCTGACACATCTTCCCTTTCTCTAGAGTTTGCCTCTGCGCTCATCCCCCATCTGCCTGCCTGCCTGCGATGAGTCCCTCTTCTTCTTTCCTTATTTCCCAACTGCTTCTCCGTGCACCCTTCCCTTTGAGAGGGCAGTGACACTTACATTCTGAAAACATAAAATGGCTCAAATACTGCACATTCATGCTCTGGAAAGTGGGACATGGGGCCACAGAAAACCCCACATTTTCTCAGCATGTCCCGTCAGAAGAAACGCATGAGAGAAAGAGTGCAACTTCCAGAAGAGCAGAGACTTTGTTCCACTCATAGCTGCCTCCCCAGCGCCTGCTGGAGCACCGAGCCCTAGGGAAACGGCTGAGTCTCTTTGGCCAAGCTCAGGGTCTTCTGAGAGCCCTCCTCAGGCCTCATAAGCAGCCTGCCCTTTATCCTGTGCTGTATGAACCTCTCAGCCTCGGAAGCCTCTTAAACCTTTCCTCAGACCTCTGCCCACCTCCCTGGCCTCCATTTGGAAGGAGCCAGTAACAATTTTTGCAAGGGGCCTAAGAAAATCAAGACCAACCACACCACAGCAGCAGCCCCCACAGGCATCGCAGGCTTCTTTACACAGGAGGAGGCTGAAGGTTTGTGGTTTTTGGTTTGTTTATTTGTTTGTTTGTTCTTTTGAGACGGAGTTTCACTCTTGTCACCCAGGCTGGAGTGCAATGGCGCAGTCTCGGCTCACTGCAACCTCTGCCTCCCCGGTTCAAGCGATTCTCCTGCCTCAGCCTCCCAAGTAGCTGGGATTACAAGCACTCACCACCATGCCCGGCTAATTTTTGTATTTTTAGTAGAGATGGGGTATCACCATGTTGGCCAGGCTTGTCTCAAACTCCTGACCTCATGTGATCCACCTGCCTCAGCCTCCCAAAGTGCTGGGATTACAGGCGTAAGCCACCACACCTGGCCTTTTTTTTTTCTTTTTAAAATTACTGCAATTGGGGCACAACCTCTTCGCTCCATACACATATTGTCTGCCTGACCCACGGACACACTTTATTCAGGATGCTCTGTGAGGGGAATCTCCCTTTATGAGACATTTCCAGTGAGCTAAAATGTGGCCTTCTGAATGGCATTCTTAAGAACTGTTTTACATAACGTTCCGCCTTCTTAGGCCAACATTACTCTTGCCTCTCATCCTCAAGAAACAGTGTCATCATAATAAACACCTTGTCTTGTACTATGCACTAACACGTGTGCTTTTAACCCCGTTCCATGCTTTTGATTCTAGACCGTTAATGCACCTGCTGCCAACCACAACTACTTCTAATTTGCCTTTCATTCATTCAACTAGTATTTACTGAGAACCTACTAAAGTGGAGAAAGTGATTCTGATGGACTGTGGATGAGAACATAAAATATTCAAGATTGTTGGCATTATGGGCTAAATAAGAGCAAACAAGCCTCCGAGCCAGGTATCAGAAACTGAGATCAGCAGCAAAGGCCAGAGCTTCACTACAAAGCAATGGAAGGACATTTTGAGGGCCTGAAGCCGTTTGGCCTTCTGACCTTCCTTTCTGCCAGGTTTTGTTCCGAGTGTTAAAAGTTCTCATATTCCGATAAATGGGGTGTTTGTTACATTTATTAAACAACATATCTATTTCCTTGTTCTGTTCTTAATTTTAAAAGTTGACGAGTAAATTTGTCATAATCTTCTAAGGAAAGGAATAAATTTCTCTCTATTAATTTCTTAATGGTCTCAGTGGCCTTCAACAGAAAAAGAAATAGGTTCCCCATATGAAGATACTCTGAGCAATTTAGCTGCATCATTTATTTCAAATTCTTCAGTTCTTACTTCTCTTGTGAAACCAGTGTCTCCATAAAGGTTGCTAATCATGTTGTAAAGTAGGATACAGGGCTTAGAATGTGGGTGAACTGCATGAGGAAACATGTAGCAATGTTCATCTTTATGGTTGAATTATCTTTTCCATAACTGTTCCCCAACTACACTGTGTAATTATGGAGGGCACAGCCTGTGTAGCCTCCACAGAGGGGGGAACATCACCTCCCAGCAACACCATGCGCTGAGGGGACGAGTGAAGAAATGAATAGTCTGACACAGTACCAAGGCACCAAAGCTGCCAAATCGAACCAAACCAATCTGACTCCAATCTGATTCACCTGTTTATCATCACAACTCTGACTTCTTTACTTGCTCTACTTACCATAGAGCAAGAGGGATGCTGGATCAAGCCCCAGACTCTCACAACCAGGTATGTTCTCATCATGGAAATCCTGTAGCAAAATGCCCAGCACCAACTCCTCACTCATCATATACTTCATAACATTTTCATCATCTGATGGAACCCCAAATTGCAGGTGGTAGGTTACTGTGGCATTTTCACCACTGAAAGGCAAACCAGAGACATTAAAGCATAGACAGCATCACACTACAACTCAAGAAATGAATTTAAGCAATAACTTTTTTTAAAGTTTTGCATATTCTTCCAGTACAAAATGGCAAAGAATGTTCTGTCCTGGAAGAACATAGTGTCCTGTAAGAATCCTTTTCCATAGATTCATCACAAAAAGTTGAGGTGATCCTAACCTCCGCCTTCCACCTAGTACCCATCCTCTAGGAATCCACTGGGAGAGGCCATCAGAGGGAGAGGTGCAGCCCATCTCCGGTCAAGATGCTGAGAAGATCCCAAGCTTCGCCCATCATCTGTTCCAACCCCAGCCTTCATCCCTCAAGGCAAGCCAGGGAAGCCTCCCCTTTTCTCCACACACATTCCTTCTTCATGTTCTCAGCATTGTCCCCACAAAGGTGTACCAGGGGTCTTTAGTTTAATCAGTTCTCTATTTGACCTATGAAAATGTTTAAGGCACAGCCAAAGCTTCCTACCATTGGCTGGGTCCAGAACTTCTGAATGTTGACAGAGACCACCCTGTGTATCAGCAACAAATCAGGCTTCCCTGGTTTGTCACCAAAGTGAGAAACTTTTCTGTCCCATTTCCAGAGGCCCCTAGGGCAAGATAACCAAGCCCTGTAACTCTCAGTAATGGGACCTAAGGAAAGGGAATTTTCATCTTCCTAGAACATTTTTTCCTATTTCCAAAATAAAAATAATCAAGGGCTACCCTCCATTAAGTAGTGTCTAATGCTACTCTTTAAATGCTACTTCAACATTTAGTTTATTCATAGTTATTCTATTACTTTGGTTCAAGATGGGCCAGATTAACAACCAGCAATAAAATGACGAGCAGGAGGCCACATCGGAGACTATCACCTTGGGGAAGTTTTGCAGATGCACCAGGCCCATGAGTGTGAATCAGGCCCCTGCCCCTGCTAAGGACAGGCAAAGAGCTCCCTCTTCTGGCCACAGGTCACACAGGCCGCTATTCTTGGATCTTATACGGTGGCTAACAATTGAGTTTATAATAAACTCTGCTACGGCTGGGAGATGTGCCAGATCCTTCAGATCAGATGAATAATGGAGAGTCAGGACCCTCAAGAAACTCATAGTTTCAAGGATGCCCTACAGGAAAGCCGAAAAATGCACTTTCAAACTGCAATCCAGCTACCCTAGTTTGCAGGTGTCATAACTTGTTCCCTGAGCTCTGCCCTCTAATTATCGCTAATGATGATCAACACCTACGCAGCCAGCCACCCTGCATTCCCAGGGGCAGGACTTGGGCTGGCTAATGGAGAGGGCCAGAGTCTGACCTTCAGAAGACCACGTCAGAAGCTGAATGGGAAAATCAGGCCACCTAGCCTGGCCTGGCCAGCCCTTCCTAATCCCCCATGGCAGGTCCCAGGGTAAATTTATGTAAGGCTGAATTCTAAGAGAAGAGCAATTTTCAGGGCCTTTCCCCCAGCTGCCCACCACTGGAGTGAGTCTAGCAGCCAATAAACCAAAGGGCATTTTTCTAGGTTCTAGTTGGGCTAGTCCAGGGCTGAGGTCACAATGCCCCTATAAACACAAATGCATGTGCCGAGGATTTAGCCACCTTCCACCCATGTGCAGCAGCACCTTTTGGGAAGCAATGGCTTTTCTTCCTCAATTCAATACTTTAGAACCCCTGCCTGGACTTCTTGAAACAGTGAGGAGATGTCACTATAAGTACCATGTACATTGGGTCTGTTTTGTTTTGTTTGAGTCTCTCTGTGTCACACGCTGGAGTGCAGTGGCGTGATCTCGACTCACTGCAACCTCTGACTCCCTGGTTCAAGCGATTCTCCTGCCTCAGCCTCCTGAGTAGCTGGGGTTACAGGCACGCACCATCATGCCCAGCTAATTTTTGTATTTTTAGTAGAGACGGGGTTTCACCATGTTAGCCAAGATGGTCTCAATCTCCTGACCTTGTGATCTGCCTGCCTCGGCCTCCCAAAGGTCTCGGATTACAGGCCTGAGCCACCATGCCCCGCCCGTTGGGAGTCTTTAAAGGAGATCAAAGGCAGCCTGCACCATATGTATCTGTAGACTTCAGGTCTGTTTGGCCCCACACCATGGTGCTACCTACCACCTGCTTTATGTGCCTCCCCTCCCAGGTCTGCTAATATTAGGGTTTGGAGAACTTATAGTTTGAAAGGGGACTCTTAATATAATACAACTTTTGATGGTCATATTCCAGAGACATCTCAGGCATAATGGATAATGAAGCTTTGATGTAAATTTTAAGTCATCTCTAATCGTCCCAATGATGTAAAAGGATAATAAACTGACTCCACACACATACACCCTGATGCCTACATCTCAAGAACATTAAAGATGAGGAGGAAATTTAAAAAATAAAAAATACATATGGGTGTGTATATCCTATGTGTGTGTGGTATCTGTGGTGCCTATAATAGATACGTGAACAGAAGTAATTACACTCAACTCTTGACAGCTATTAACTCCATGGAAGGGAATGGCATTAGTTATTGGTGGTGGCAGTGGAGAAGAAAGGAGGCAGAAGGTAGGCTTTTCCTGTGCATACCTCTTTATGTCGTCTTCTTCTTCTTCCTTTTTTTTTTTTTTTTTTTTTTTTGACAGAGTCTGGCTCTGTCACTCAGGCTGGAGTGCTGTGGCGCAATCTCAGCTCACTGCAACCTCCCCTCCTAAATTCAAGAGATTCTCCTGCCTCAGCCTCCCAAGTACCTGGGATTACAGGCACCCACCACCACACCTGGCTAATTTTTGTATTTTTAGTAGAAGGGTTTCACCATGTTGGCCAGGCTAGTCTTGAACTCCTGACCTCAAGTGATCCAGCCGCCTTGACCTCCCAAAGTGCTGGGATTACAGGCATAAGCCACAACACCCGGCCCCTCTTTACATCTTTAATACTAAACAAGGAGAATATACTCCTGTATTACCTGTGCTCCTCAGAAGCAAATGCCTATACACCTATACATAGATTATATCACTCATATCACAGCATTACCTGAGATCTATTTCTACTTCTACCCTTAGCTTATTTGAACACTCATTGTTAAACAGGAATCGTTTACCTGGGACTGGCTTTTCCTCTACTCTGTGTGACCCTGGTCGAATCATACCATTAATCTGGTCTTCCTTTTTCTCATTTGTAAAATATGGGAGTCAAGCCTGTTGGTGTAAAAGACCTTCCCAGCACTGCCATTCTGTGATTTCTGTGATTCTATTATGGGTTCCCTTCATGCTCTGAGGCTCTGGGAAGCCCTGCTAGGTAAATGATGAAGGCTGGGGTGGGGGGATCTCTTTCCAGAGAAAGAGAGCAAAATTTAATGTTCCACACTCTTACCTGAAGTCCACTATTTCAACTGAAGTAAAATAACGACTCAGAGAGGGCGATGTACTGTACACATCAGTGAGCTAAAACAAACAGAAGCAAATTAAACCACACACATTACTGACAGATTACATTACACAACACCTGACAAAGCAAAACTACTTCTACAGCAGACGACAGATGACATTCCATTCTAGACTGGAATCAACTTATCTGGAAGCTCTGGATCAAGAAATAGGAAGGTTTGAGCCTACCATAAACCAAAACTCAAGTTAACGCTACTTCAAAAGAACCACATTTATAAGGACCAAATGACTCAGCTTCTCTCAGAAGTTGCACTGGCACCCTGTGGCCTTGGTGGTGAGAATGTCAGCAGCTGGAGCCCACATAGACCTCACAGACCATAGGAAGGAGAGAAGACCCCAAAATGGCTGCTGGATAGCAGCAGCACAGACCACTTAGCACCTGGGACATTGCTTAGCCAGGGCTTCTTTCTCCCTTCTCCAGAGCTTCAGCATAAAGACAAACAGCCATGCTAAGCCACGGATCTAGCACATCCCCTGGACAAAGAGACAAACAGGGGAATTGCAAAAATATGGAGGCTTTATTTTATGCATGAAACATTGCAAGCATCGTAAAAAATAATGACACCTGTGTTTCCACTACCTAGCTTTCATGTCTTCACAGTTTGCTATATCGAGTTCGGCCCTTTAATTTAAGAAACAAAATAAAGCTAAAATGACCCTTACATACCATTCAGCTCCTCCTCTCTCTCTTCCTTAGTACTAACCATCATTCTGAAGCTGGCATGCATCCTTTCCCTGCATATTTTAACAAATTGCTACTTATTTATGTAATCATAACAAAATATAATTTGTGTTTTTATTCAAACAAAAGGCACCATATTTTACAAAATCTTCTAAAACTTGCCTTTTTTCACCAAAATTACATTTAAGATTTATTCATAAAATAAATCTCAATAAAAGGCATTTACCTAACTCCTGCATAGATTCATTTAAATGAGTATACCAGCTTATCCTTTCCCTTACTGATGATCACACGCACTATTACCAATTTCCCCCATTACAACCTATGCTGAAGCAATCATCCTTAATTTCTCTGTGCATCTCTTCTTGGACACGCAGGAGTTTCCAATGGGCATATGCCAAGAAAAGGAATTGTTGGGTTCAAGGGTAGGTTCATCTCCAACTTCACAAAATTGCTCTCCCTTTCCCATCCCTCCCAGCAATGTATACATATCCACTTGCCACATCCTTACCAGCACTTAGTGTTACCAAACTTAAATTTTTTCCACTCTGAGGAGTATAAAATAGTGCTTCACGTTATTTTAATCTGTACCGCCTTGCTTACTAGTGAGGTTGAACATCTTTTCATATGTTTATTAACTCTGGGACTTCTCATCTCTGAATTTCTCACTCATTTCCTTTCTTTCCCTTGGCTTATCTATCTTTTTCTCATCTAGCTGAAGTGGTTAGTTTTCTATTCTGGATACTAGTTGGTGATATTATGTTACACACATCTTTTCCCAGGCATTAAGTAGTTGTGTTTCAGAGGTCTGAATCCTAAACTAGTAGTACTCAGGAACATGTGCCATCCCCAGCTACAGCCATTATGGCTTAATGACCTATTACTTTATTCAATAATAAGCAGTCAAACATACAAAAACAGCAGTGCCCTAGGGAGAGCTCACCTTGCTTCCCCGCAACTCTGAATGGAATGTCAAGGACGCTGCACTTCCACAATACACTCCCATTTAATTCAACATATACAACCCATCTCTCAAAGAGAGAACAAAAGATGAGAGTGCCTGCTATTTCTGCTCTTCTAATCTTGTCATTGTTGTCATGATCTTTATAAAAACCTGGCATAACAGGCATTAACATGTCTCCCCTTTTTACCGGAAAATAAAACAGCACTCCATTCCATGAGATGAAGAAAACCTGTCCCAAGTCACTCTGCTAGTAAATGGAGAAGCCAACATTCAATCCTACGTGTTACGAACACTAAAAACCAGCTTCTTCCCATCTTACCACACTACCCAGTGAAGATGAAATGGATATATATACAATGAAGGAAACTGTCTCCTGAAGAAGAAAATGACTGGGTCGTCGTACAGCTCTTAAGTCCCAAAGCACAGGATGTTGCCGATAGGCTGACAGCTATTTAAAAAACTCAGGAAGTAGGCAAGCAGCTTTCACGGGGATGCTGTGATGGGGAGGAGAATGAGGATGCCGTAGAGTAGGATCTTTTCAAGCACCAATGTCAAGCACTCAAGTCTCTCTCTTCCTTTTGGACTGAGCTTCCTATGGCAGGGGTGATATCTATCCTTCCTTCCAGTCTTCTCTGCTTCCTCCTTCCCTTCCTTCCTTTATTAATCTCTAGGGCCCAGCACAGTGTTTTGCACATAAGGGCTTTCAGCAAAATTTTTAAGTTAAAATTTTAAGGTAACATATGGAGTGGTAGACTAGATCACTTTTTGTGTTCACTTAAAGATTCTTTTTGATCATGCTCCTCTGCTGTACTTAGGACATATTTCTATTTGGGGAACTGTTAGTCACACTGTCCACTTTGGGCCCAAAGAAGTGAAATAGGGAGGTTCCTCAACCCTTAGTCTGGTGTCTCCCACACAATGTCTATGGGGCTTGGTGCAAACTGAGCAAGGAGCTCAGCGAGTTGATTAGCTGAGTCTGATGCAGTGGCTAATTAGAGACCAGCTTCCAGAATAAGAGAGGTGCCATCATTAACTCCTAACCCATGCACAGGGTGTGCTGGTTCGCATGTAACTAACACGCTGGCTTAAGCAGAATAACAGCCCCAACCCTGAGAGGAAAAAACTGTGTCAATGACACATGGCAGGGCCTGTGTTTAGAAAAGCCAAGGGAAAGGGCATAAAGTTCCAATATTGTGATATAATAGAAATACATATATGTTTAGTCTCTGTCCCAGTTCCTGGCATAGAATTCCTAAAACCCTTGTTACTTCCTGAGTGACAGGGGTGCCGGGTACATCTTTTACTCTAACATTTGATCTTTACCCCAGCTCCTGACACAGACCTGCTCCTAAATCTCTTGCAGTTTCCTGGGTTATAGGAGTGTCTTTATTTCTGATGAGGCAACTCTTGGTGGGCTGCTGGATGGGAGCTGATCATCAGAAAGACCAAGCCACAGCTAGAAGCTTGGAACTTCCAGCCAGTGTGGTGGAGTGGGATGGTGCACGCCTGTAATCCCAGCTACTGGAGAGACTAGCAGGGAGAATCACTTGAAGCCAGGAGCTTGATATCAGCCCAGGCAATATAGTGAAAACTGTCTCGAGAAAAAAAAAAAAAAAGAAGAGGAAGAAATCTGAAGCTTTTGGCCCCACCTCCACCCCCATCCTCCAGAGGGGAGAGAGGCTGGAGAGCAAGTTCTCTCCAGCATAATAATGCATAATAATCCATCATGCCTATGTGATGAAATCTCCATAAAAAATCCCTAAAAGACAGAGTTCGGAGAGCTCCCAGGTGGCTGACCACATTTACAAGGAGGGTGGCACACCTGAAAGGACATGGACACCCACGTTCCGTCCCACATGTCCATCCTATGTACCTTTTCATCTAGCTTTTGATATGCTCTATTCTCTACAGTGTACCCATAAATGTAATGCTTCCCTGAGCTCTGTGAGCCATTCTAGCAAATGATCAAACCCAAGGTGGGGGTTTTGGAAACCTCGGATTTGCAGCTGGTTGGTCAGAAGTACAAGTGACAACCTAGACTTGTAACTGGCGTGTTAAGTGAGGAAAGTTTTGTGGGGCTGAACCGTTAAACTGTGGGGTCTGCCCTAACTCCAGGCAGATCATGTCAGAATTGAACTGGATTGTAGGATACACAGCTGGTGGCATATAATTGGTTGGTGTAGGAAAAAAAAACACACATGTGGCCACAGAAGTGTTCTGCATTGAATGTGGGTATAGAGAAAGAAAAAGTTTTTCCTCCACAAATACTCACTTCCATTTATCTTTTATATCCATAAACTTCTGGAAGTTGACCTAATGGAAGAAAGGAGTTATTGACCTGACAATAAGACAGGAATACCTTTAGGTGCTAATTTTTGTTCCTGAGCATATTTGGTTGGGGAATGAAAGGCAGGAATCTGTCAGTTCACTATGCCTTACTTTGATCATGTGTAAATAACATAATTCTTTTTTTTTTTTTTTTTGAGACCGAGTCTCTGTTGCCCAGGCTGGAGTGCAATGGCGCAATCTCGGCTCACTGCAAGCTCCGCCTCCCGGGTTCATGTCATTCTCCTGCCTCAGCCTCCCAAGTAGCTGGGACTACAGGCGCCCGCCACCATGCCTGGCTAATTTTTTGTAGTTTTAGTAGAACCGGGGTTTCACTGTGTTGGCCAGGATGGTCTCAATCTCCTGACCTTGTAATCTACCTGCCTTAGCCTCCCAAAGTGCTGGGATTACAGGCATGAGCCACCGTGCCCGGCCCAATATAATTCTTTTAAAATGTTTCTCAAGTTATTTTTATGTAATCTCATTTGCACCTGAGTTATCCAGAGAAAGTGCACCGATTTCTACTTATCAGAGAAGAAACTGGCTCAAAGACATCTGTGGACTCACCGCAGGCATCAATGCCAGTCCCTGTTCCTTTGCCACTACCTACTGATGAGCCCAAAATACCCAGAGAATTTCCTTGTGTGACTCCGTGCAAGAGATATGGTTCTAAGATGAAAAATGGACATTCATTTATGTGGGGAAAAGATAGAGAAATCAGACTATTACTGTGTCTGTATAGAAAGAAGTAGACATAAGAGACTCCATTTTGTTCTGTATTTGAGATGCTGTTAATCTGTGACCCTACCCCCAACCTTGTCCTTGTAAGAGACATGTGCTGTGGTGACTCAAGGTTTAATGGATTTAGGGCTGTGCAGGGTGTGCTTTGTTAAACAAGTGCCTGAAGGCAGTATGCTTGTGAAAAGTCATCACCATTCTCTTAATCTCAATTACCCAGGGACACATAGACTGCCAAAGGTCGCAGGGACCTCTGCCTAGGAAAGCAAGGTGTTGTCCAAGGTTTCTCCCTATGTGATAGTCTGAAATATGGTCTCGTGGGAAGGGAAAGACTTGATCGTCCCCCAGCCCGACACCCGTGAAGGGTCTGTGCTGAGGAGAATTAGTAAAAGAGGAAACAAGGCCTCTGGGCAGTTGAGATAGAGAAAGGCATCTGTCTCCTGCCTGTCCCTGGGCAATGGAACATCTCGGGGTTTAAACCCGACTGTATGTTCTATTTACTGAGATAGGAGAAAATCGCCTTAGGGCTGAAGGTGGGACTTGCTAGCGGCAATGCTGCTCTTTGTGCACTAAAAAGGTTTATGGAGATGTTTACATATGCATATCAAGGCACAGCATTTTTCCTTAAACTTATTCATGTCACAGAGATCTTTATTCACATGTCTTTCTGCTGACCTTCTCCCTACTATGATCCTATTGTCCTGCCTCTTCCCCTTTTCTAAGATGGTAGATAATGATCAATAAATACTGAGGGAACTCAGAGACCGGTGGCGCCGCGGGTCTTCTGTATGCTGAGCGCTGGTCCCCTGGGCTCACCTTTTCTTTCTCTATACTTTGTTTCTGTGTCTCATTTCTTTTCTCAAGTCTCTCGTCCCACCTAATGAGAAACGCCCACAGGTGTGGAGGGGCAGACCACCCCTTCAATTTACCTTTGAAATAGACAGTCTACTCTGCAACAGGTGACACATGTGGATGCTGACTCGTCTTATTTCTGCTCAGTAAATGCAAAACCTCTCCATTAAAAAAGCAGCCAAGAGGAAAGTAGCAAGAAGCTTCTCACTCAACAACTTGCCCCAGGAAGCAGGTGGAAGGAAAGGAGAAAAGGGAGCTGAAGATAAGGCATAAATGAAGAGACTTCCGGGACTCGAAGGAAAGGGTGAGGGATAAAAGACTACAAATTGGGTACAGTGTACACTGCTCAGGTAATAGGTGCACCAAAATCTCAGAAATCACCACTAAAGAACTTATTCATGTAACCAAATACCACCTGGTCCCCCAAAACCTATGGAAATAAAAAATAAAAATAAAATGAATAAATTTAAACAATCTAAAAAAATTTAAAGACATAAATGAAGAGAAGGAGGAAGAGAAACCTGGAGTAATCATCACAGGATACAAACTCCTGTGATAAAAGAAGCAATTAAATCTCATGCATGGGTACCCAGAAACTGACTCTGATGTGACCTAGATGGAATTGCCTCTTCAGGCGCTTTTGTAGGAATCAAATCGAATGGAAGTTAAATAGCACTCACTCCATTCAACCTAGCAATGGCAGAGAAGAATCTAATGGAGGCCAGGCTGTTCTTGCCCAGATTTTCTTATCAAAATTTCTGGGTCTGGCTGTGAACCACCCTGTCTTTGACAGGATGATCAGGATGCCCCACCCAACCCTCCTAGTCTGGCTGCAGAGCTTCCGTCTTCCACAGAGCGTTCATTCTCCTGGGTTTCTCATGCCATGACTGACACCGCCATCCATCTGCCCAACCACTCAACCAGAGTCTGGAGTCACGCTCTCCTCACCACCACCCAATCAGTCACGGACTCTTGTTGAGTGAGAATACCTCTTACATCTCACACAAATCTTCCTTGTTTTCCTGACACTGCCCTAGTTCGAGCCTCCCTCGTTTCTCACCTGGACTGCTGTAACACCTGCTAACTGATCTCTTTCTCCTGGCGTTCTCCACCAAAACACAGAAAGGCTAAAAGGAAAAATCTAACTGTGTCAATCTGCTGATTAAAATATTTTGGTGCCTTACCGAAGAGTGGGAAAGCCTTCATGACCTGACCCCTGCCTTCCTTTTTAGCCTCATCTCTGCAAGCCGTCACCACAACGCATGGGAAGGCCATAGTACATACTATGCAGATCCTTTAATGTCTCATGCTTTTTTATTTAGAACATTCCTATCTCATTTCAGAACTAATCCTGAGCATCACTTCACTTAAGAGGCCTTGCATGCCTTCATCTTCACCTCAGGTAGCTCAGATGCCCCTCCTTTGCCATTGTAAAACACACTAGAACATATCACACTGTTATGAAACTATCTTTTTAGTTACTTCCTGTACTTGGACTGTGAGACCACTGAAGGCACAGACAATGTGGCCCTGGCACTTGGCATGCTGTCTAGCACATCACAGACCCTCAGTGAATACTACAGGTTGAATTCAATATAGAACCTGAGGGAGTAAAAAGAACAGTGTCCTCCAGCATTTATGTAGCTGGAGGCCAGGACTCTTCCCTCTGGCTTTGCACTACAGTAAAGACATTTACTTATATTTTAACAAAGTTTTATTCTAGGCTCAGGAGAATACACGTGCAGGTTTGCTATATAGGTAAACGTGTGTCACGGTGGTTTGTTGTACAGTTTATTTTGTCACCCAGGTACTAAACCTAGTACCCAATAGTTATTTTTTTTCTGTTCTTCTACCTCTTTCCACCCTCCACCCTTAAGTAGGCCCCAATGTCTGTTCCTCTCTTCGTGCCCACGTGTTCTCATCATTTAGCTCCCACCTGTAAGTAAGAACATGTGGTATTTGATCATAAAATATATTTATAAGCATCATTTTCTGCTAAAATCCAGACAAAGAATCCAAAATTGAAGCTACTTCCTCTACAGCTCTATGGCAATTATTCTAGCAGAACTCATATTCTAATGTCAAGAACCCCTCAGCAAGTACATAAGATGGAATTACCTTTCCGGTGAGCAGGTGGGGCAATTCCTCTTCAGCAACACACTCCTCTGGAATCTTTAGCATGACCAAGAATGTTTTATTTGATGATAACTCAAGTATTTCATTTTCATCTTCATCAACATAAGTTACTAAAGAGAGTAGGGGAGGTGGAAATGAAAAACGAAAGTAAACACCTGCATATAATAATAAACTTATTTATTCCATTGACTGCCATACTTGAACATAACTATGAGCATCAAGGGTAAAGGCTGAACACAGCAAGCAAGTATAAGCAGAAAGGCTTTCTCCACTCAGTAAAATTGAGTAAAATACAGGGATTTGCCTCCATCAAAATAAAAAGTTTGTTTGTTTTATGACAAAGGGGTCTCAGATTCCAATGAATACAGACTGGGGAAAGGGCCAGAGGGAGTAGGAAGAATATGAACTTCCTTATTAGACTGAACTTGCAGCTTAGCTAGGTACACAGGTGTCAAGGCAGGTACTGGGAGACGGTAGTGGGTGGGGATGAACAATGAGTGATGGAGGACAGGAAGTGGGAACAAGCAACTGCATTGACTCACCTCCCAGTTCTGTGCTGGCAAAGACCACCATGAAGAAGTGACATCATCGACCCAAACAACAGAGGTGGGACTAGAAAATGAGCATGCGAGTCCATGTCTTGAAGTCTCCCCAGGAAGACAGAGGATGAGCATGAAGTCATTGCTCTAGACTATGTCTCACAGGACAGGTATGCTGACATGCTCTGCTTGCAGAAGGGAAGCTAAACTATACTCAGAGCCCCAGGGTGTGCAGGAATTACGTTCCTGGGACAATTAGTTATGTGTTGCTGCTTGTATTTAATGACTGCTATCTAATTGATTTTTAAGTAGTTGGAACTAAAGGAAAATCACAAAGTGAGGATCCAGGCACCAGAAGCTGGCACTAGTGTGCTAATTATGCTCCCCTGGCTCCATGCCAGCCTCACCAGCTGGCCCCATGCAGGAGACCACCTCTCTGGCCCTGAGAAAGGCATAGGTGGGAGGAAGCAGGTGCTTATATTGCCATAGACTTTAAGACCATAGTGGAATAAATTCAGTGTTTGTGATGGAAGGACAGGCAAAAAGGAGGAAGATTCCTGGTATTCCTGTTACTTATTCTGTGAGGACATCTGGAAATGTGAAGCATTTGGAGCAAGGAATGTGCAGAAAAGAGCTAATATAGCAGGCCTGGGATTGCTAGCATAAGAAAGGCCTCCTCGAAATTGGTGCTGGCTGGCGTCAGAGAACCTGGATTTTCCCCTGATGAGAGGGGCTCACTGTGCCTCAACTGTTTGTACAATGTGGCTAACATCTCCTTTCCTTCTGGGGGTCTGGATTTTTCGTGCATGGTAAGCAAAGGCTACGTATATGACCAACCCCCAGTGAAAACCCCAGGCACTGAATCTCTAATAAGCTTCCCTAGTAGATGAGATCTCACATGTGTTGTCACAGTCTATTGCTGGAGGAATTAAACAAGTCTGGTGCAACTCCACTGAGAGAGGACACCTGAAAGCTTGCTCCTGGTTTTCTCTGGATTTTGCTGTAATTAATCATTTGATGTAATGTATCCTTTTGCTGTAATACATCAGTTATCAGTAGGACTGCATGCTGAGTCCTGTGTATCCTCCTAGCAAATTGTTGAATCTAGGAATGATCTTGGGACCCCCGAACATAGGGAATTATCCCTGCGTCCTTACTTGCTGTAAGTCATGACATTATGTTGTATGATTTTTTTTAAAAAAGTTATGCCTTCATAGCAAAAACTTGCAAAGTACAGGAAATTGTAACAAAGCAAAGAAAAAAATACTAATAATCTTGCAATCGAGAGGGATTTTTCCTCCTATACTTGATACTATATATTTGAAGTCTTAACAAATAGGTAATTTATATCCTGATTTTTGTTGTTTGCTGCTATTATTGCTTACTTATCCTGATTGTTTTGTTGTAAACATATCAAAAGCCATTTCCCATGTGCTTAAAATTCCTTGCAAAGATTATTTTAACGGCTTCATAATAGGCTCACCTATTTTCTTAAATATGACTTTTATTATTTTCAGCTTTCTACTTCTATAAATAATATTTCAATGGGTATCTTTGAGTTCTATACCCACCATGTAGATTTCCTTAACAGATGTCAATGCCTTTGAAAACAGCAGGGGATGACAAGAGGACAGATACAAGATTCAAATAACTGCTAAACTCAAGGACACTGAGAAGCGATGCCAAGTGTGAAAACAGGCCTCCCATAATAGCTCTAATGACACATATTTAACGTGTATCATCCAAATTATGAATCTGTACCAAGACCTATCTAAATAGTTGTGTGTGTCAAAATAATAACAATAGTAACAACGACAGGCTTACCCAGTCAGGAGAGTTTTTATGTCACTAATGAGATAATCTGGGCTGTACTTATTCATGTAGAAAAAACACATTTTTAAAAAATCACAAAAACGTGTGTTGTATGTTGAAGGAACATGAAAACAGTTCTTTGGCTAGAATATAAGAAATTAAGCTTGAGAGAGAGCCCTTAAATGCCAGATGCCTTCAAGGGGTAATGGAGTGTTGTTAAACATCTCCCATGAAGAAAGTAGAGGCCGGTGTTCAATGGAGGTTAATCGGGTGGTCATGGAAGGGATCAAATGAAACCAGGAGAAATGAGGCAGAGAGGCCAACAGGCACAAGTTTGGAAAAGACTGATTTGATTGACAGCAGTGGGAACAAAAAGAAAAAATTAATGAGAAAGCCCAGGATAGTGGAAACAGAGCTGACTTTAAAGGTAGCCAGACTTCTTCTGAACTCCTGCTGGCTATTTGTTAGCCAGGTGACCTTGAGCAAGTCATTTAAATCTCTGAAGCTGCTTCCCCAACAGAAATATCAACACTTACAATGTAGGTGATAGTAAAGATGAAAACCAACATGCATAAAGTATCCTGCATGGTGCCCTGTAGTAAGTGAGAAAATTACCATCAAGACACTACCAAGGAATAACTAGTAAGATTTGGCCATTATCTAGACATGAGAAAGAAGAAATCAAAAAGGTTTCCAAGATATCAAGCCCAGGAACAAGAAGAATAATAGCTACTGTATTAAGTATAATGTGCAAACACTCTGCTATGCACTTTATGAATATATTTTCCTCACATAATCCTCACATCAACCCAATGAGTTAAATATTGTTGTTTTCATTTTTAAATGAAGACACTGAGTCTTAGAGAAAATGCATAATTTGTTCAGGTCAATGAATTAGCATGTATTAGGGTCAAGGTATATTTATAGCCTCAGATTCCGAAATCTTTACATTTACAAATGGGAAAACAGGCCCAGAGGGTTGACAAGTTTGCCTAAAGTTACAGAACTGGATAGTAGCAGAACTAAAATAAACTTGGTCTTATATAAAGGGTGAGTGAACGGGGAAAAGATGAGCAAATTGTGATAAAGGATATGCTATGGTCTGAATGTTTGTGTCTCCCTGAAAAATGCATATGTTGAAATCTAATCACCAACGTGATCGTGTATTAGTCCATTCTCACACTGCTATAAAGAACTACCTGAGACTGCGTAATTTACGAAGCAAAGAGGTTTAATTGTCTTACAGTTCTTCAGGCTTAACAGGAAGCAAGGATGGGAGCCATCAGGAAACTCAAAATTATAGCAGAAGGCTCAGGGGAAACAAGCATGTCTTATCATGGAGGAGCAGGAGAGACAGAGAAAGAGCAAAGAAGGAAGAGCCACACACTTTTAAACCATCAGATCTCATGAGAATTCACACACTATCATGAGACTAGCAAAGGGGAAATCCACCCCATGATCCAATCACCTTCCACCAGGCCCCTCTTCCCATTCAACATGAGATTTGGGCAGGGACACAAATCCAAACAATATCAGATAGTCTTAGACAGTGGGGTCTTTGGGAGGTGATTAGATCATGAGGGGAGAGCACTTATGAATGGTATTACTGCCCTTATAAAAGAGGCCCCAGAAAGCTGCCTTTTCCCTTATACCATAGAATATATAGCTAGAAGGCACAATCTACAAAATAAAAAGTGTGCCCTCACCAGACAGCAAATGTGCTGACACTTTGATCTTGGAGTTCCAGCCTCCAGAACTGTGAGCAATAAATTTCTGTTATGTATAAGCTACCTAGTTTATGATATTCTGTTATAGCAGCCCAGGCAGACTAAAATAGCATACAAACAAATGGTAGTTTCACATGTATAATAATTGAGATGATGACAGTTATTTTTAGATAAAGATCTCTAGCCAAGAGTACCTCTAAAACTCAGGAAAATTGTACAGACGTAGATCTAGGCGTCACCTTCTTGGAGGCATGGCTGCTGTCCTGGGAGTGAACGAGCTCGCCAAGGAAAAGAATGAAGAATATGAAAAGTCAGAAAGCTGAAGGGAAGCCTCATGAACCCACAATGCAGAGGCCAAGAGTAAAAATAGCAAAATCAACCTAAAGTCCAGGAGTTCTATACACTCAGAAGAGTATAATGAAGTTGACAGAGCTAAAAGCTGACAGTGAGGCAGGAGACAGAGAAATGTTGGCTTCCACGATCAGACAATTGCCAGTAATCTTGGGAAGAAAAATTGGGAACCAATAGACACAAGAGGTTTGGAAGTCTGCAAGATTCAAACGCAGACCTTTGTTTCTGGAAGTGAAAAAAGAGAGAGAAAAAGAACACATATCTAAATGAAGTAGCAAGAATCCTGATGGAAGACTGCTTTGAAGGCGAGAGGATGCTTGTGCATTTGAAGAGTTAACCCATTTATACCTGAGGTTGCAACTTTTTGAATTTTTGCAATCGGACTTTGGTGATGATCTTGAGCAGTGGGATATAAATAACTTCCACATGATTAGCATTCCAATAAAGGAACACAAGGCATAAATTAAGAAGAACTTGAGGATGCTTAGAGAAAGGAGGAGATATCTGAAGATCTCTGGGTTACAGGAAGCTGAAAGATATTACATGGAGACCACAGGTAAGGGTGTCCATCTTGGTAAAGTAGAGAAACATCAGCAATTTGAAGAAAAGATAAACAGCTGAAAATGGAAAGAAAGTTCAAGGTACTAGGTCTAGCGCTGCTCTCACGTTCCTGCCCCAAAGGACCCTGGCAGCTAATAGCTTGTTAATGCCGTCTGCCTAGGATCTTCCAATGAGTCACCCTGCACCAGGGAGCATTACCATGTGAAAATTGTCAGTCTGCCAGAACCATGTGACATCATAAAATGTAGCTCTTATTCACAACTGAAAGGCAAACAAATCCACTCAACACAATGTCACTTAGGAAGTCGTTGCTTATATCTCAGTACCACAGCATTCCTACTCATAAAAGATGTGTAAATTAAGAGACTAGGGTCAGGCAAGAATCTGGGGTATAATGTTGGGGGATATCACATAAGGGTCTCCAGGATGTTATCAATTTAAATCATGTTTCTAAGCGTCCACCTACTTGTCACAGTTTTGTTTTTGGAATATTTAAAATATTTTGCCCCAACCAAAACGTCATTAGTAAAGTGTTATCCAGGGTCTCACCTCTCCATGACTAGTGTGAATTAGTGAAGAAAGGAGAACCCTTGAGAACACTCAACTGGTTCTCCAAATTATCCAGAAAGAAAATGACTTTGAGAAAAAGATGAAGGCTTTTGTTTCTGTACTTTTCAAATCAGGAAATTTATAATTCCTTATGGAGAAGGAAAGAATCTGTTAATACCTTTTCCCTAAAGAGTCTCAAATAACAGAATTCCCTGGGTTCCACCCACAAAAATGGACATTAAAAAAATTTCCATGTTGATCGTGAGTCTGGAGGAAGGGTAGCCTCTTTTCCCTAGTGCATACAAAGCCCCTACTCAGTACCTTAAGCTAAGCCGTGATCCTGAATTTGTCATTCTTCAATGGCATACAAGGGCAGGGTAGTGGACAAGCCCATCCCATGTACAGGCAATAAAGGCTACACAGTCTGTAGAGAATGAGCAGCAATAGTAAAACCTACTACAAGTTGGTCTGCTTTTATTATCACCACATGCTGACAATTCTTAATTTGAGTGACAAAATACAACTCCCCACTGGATACCCTGCCCTAGGTAGCCCCCACTGGATACCCTGCCCTAGGTAGCCTATTGTCCCCTCCCCAACTTTCTGTTCTGAGATGCTTTCACTGTCCCATTTTATGTCCACCCCAGCTGCACAGTTTTGAAGGCTAAAGAAATTCCATCTTAGTTATTATTTCACTGTGTTAATTTCTGATTTCACTGTGTTAACTTCTAGCTCTGGAAATGCCTCTAAGATTTCTATTTCATCGACTCTTCCATGTATAAGAGCACATACTTACCATAAATCTCACCCTCAGGTCAAAACAACCTTGACATTATCTACATGCCATAAATCCTGCCCTTATGCAATTGTAAAACACATCCCTTCTGAAGCACGCATACCTTTTTTCTATGGTATTTAAGCCCTGGGCCTTTGGGGTAATGGTGCAGGAATGCACCATCTCCTCTCGCACCATCTCCTCTCGCTGCTGCCCAAGGCATGGCTTCTGTTCCTAAAACCCTGTTAAATGTTTCTGTCTGAGTAATTGGATTTGTCAGTTTTTCTTTAGCTTCTCAGCTTTCCCAGCCTTTCTGGGTAGTTTTGCAAAGTCCTGCCTACTGAAGAACAACAGTTAACCCTTCTGCCTCCAAGCTTCAGTCTGAAGACTATAGAGCCCTGAGGCAGGAGATTAAGGGGTCTAGAGAAGGGTAAGCAGGCAACGAATGGCAAATGTAGTTCCTGAGGAACCTTAGTCACCCAGTAAATCCATACAGCCACAGGCACAGCCCTTGAGTCTCCCAACAGTGTTTTTGTCCCCAGACAACGTTTCCCACTCAGTACTTGAAAGTTCCACAAATATCTGATTCATATTAACAGGCTTGGCAATTAGGAAGTGGCCAATTATTGCAGATCAACCCCAAAAAATGCCTACAGAGCTGCTCTAGGTGAGGCTAGGACTGTCACAGAAGGGAGTCCCTGCCCCACCCATTTTTACCTACTGCATCTCCCCCACCCCCATGTCTAACATGACTCTCCCCACAGGCTCAAATAGCTAAGAGCTGAGATGCCAAGTAAAATAAAAATATTTCCTTGATTTAAAAAGTAGTTTGAACAACTCTCTCTTACAGCATTGACATGTTAGAACACAAATTTACAATTAAATTAAAAATAAAGTTTACACTACAAGTGTTAAAAAAATTCTTCCCTGAATATTATCCCATAACCTTTTACATCTCCAGAAAAACTGTGGAAGGCAGTGAAATACCTTCCTCTTGCAGACTGCTCTTTGTGAGGTGAAGAGGTTAGATGACTTTTTGAGAATGGAAGACAGATCCTGGGTCTTGTGCTTTAGATTCCTGACTATCAAACCATCTAGATCTCTTGAATCATCCTTTATGATAGGCCCCAGATGTCAACAGGAACCAAATATCAACTCCCAGGATAGCACCAACTAGTTATGTCAGGACAAGATCGTGCTACTAAACCTCATTTTCAACACCCATATGTTGGAATTGATATGAATAGCAAGTATGGCAATGCTCACATCAAAACTATTGTCCTCAGCATGACGGAGGAGGTACAGCACACTTTATTAGCTTTTTCCTACCTTAACACCAGCTTATAGCCTCAAAGAGTCATCTACCACACCTGAACAATGCCCTAAGTAAAGAAGTAGACATGGTGTCTGGCCAGGAAACTCATGTGCTGGAGGTTGACTGATGTCATCAAAGTTTTCCTATTCCTTCAGGAACTACAAAACTCTAAGACAGGAAATAAAGGGGTTGGGAGAAGGGGAAACAAGAGGTAAATGGAAAATGTAGTTTCTGAAGAAAATTCCTGAGAACTCCCTCTCAAGAGACTGGGGAGTTACCCCTTCTTGCTCTCATTCTATGACTGGGTTTGCAACAGGGAGCTGGACTCAACCCATGCGCATGTGAAGGCTGGATTATGCTTGGGAGTATCCCAGCCTCAGACGCGCCCCTCTCTACCATCACCTCCACATATAAATAAAAACAATTTTCTTCTTTCCCATTTTGAAACTGAAATTATTGTCCACCGGAGGATGCTATATTTATGTACTGTAAAAACTTTAACAAATACAATAATCATTAAAAAATTGGTAACTACCTAAAGGGCTTTAAATGATGTGGAAGACTATATCATGCAAATCATAAAAATAATAATGTTCACAAAGAATTTTTAATGACTTGGCAAAATGATCTAAACATAATATCAAAATCCTAAAGGTAGTCCACAAGACTATAAAGAAATCTAATCTCAAATTATTTTAGAAATGCAAGTAAACAAAAGACTAGAAGAAAATATTACCAAATATTAATATTATGAATGGGTTTTATAGGTAACTGAACATGTATCATTTTTCAATCAAAATAAGCAACAAAATGAAATAATATATGGAACAGATGTAGTCATATATAGTTAGCGTTCTATAAGTTTTTTGTTTTATACACACATACGACACTAATAAAATAAACAATCATTTCTAAAATAAGTTAAAATTGGGCCAGGCATGGTAGCTCATGCTTCTAATCCCAGCAATTTGGGAGGCCAAGGCGGGCAGATCACTTGAGGTCAGGAGTTCAAGACCAACTTGGACAACATGGCGAAAGCCCGTATTTACTAAAAATACAAAAATTGGTTGGGTGTGGTGGCGCATGCCTGTAATTCCAGCTATTTCAGAGACTGAGGCATGAGAATTCCTTGAACTTGGGAGGCAGAGGTTGCAGCAAACCAAGGTCGTGTCACTGCACTCTAGCCTGGGTGAGACTGAGACTTTCTCTCAAAAAATAAATAAATAAATACAGTAAGACAAGAAGAGTTTTAGAAAACTCTTTCAAATGCATTATTTATTATTTTATCATCATAGTAATATATCAGACACACCAGATGAAGTATAATTATTTTTAGCAAACAAATGAAAATAAAAAGAATTCACATTAACAGATATCAGGATATAATAAAATATAAATCAGTGATTAGTAAGTTAAAATATTAAGAAACCTCTTCAAGATCCAATGAGCAGAGTTTAAAGTAAAACACTGGTTTCTCTACTTCTTCTGGAGCTTATAAAACAACAAAATACAGCAACAACAGAGAAAAAAAAACCCCACAAGAATCAGGGATATCTCCCACCCATACAATATATTCCAAGCCAGTCTTAAATTCACATTATAAATAATGAAGTGGCTATGAGTACATCTTCCATTTCAGTGTAAGTCACAGGCCTTAAGTAAGTTCTTAAAATGTGTCAACTTATTCACATCCAAATCCTCTTACCTCCAGAAAGACACAGGCCTGTGACGATCACTACAATAAGACCTAGGAAAACGGAGGTGATGACCATCCACAGTTTGCACCTTCCAACCACATTCTTATTACAGGAGCTCCAGGGGCTTTCCTTGTTAGCCTAGAAAGGCAGAGGGAGATTGCGAGGCAGTCATTTTGTTGCAACAGACATTTCCGAATACCTAGGACGAGCCAGTGACACAGAAATGAAGGCAGGAAGACCCTGACCTCAGGGCACCACTCTACTGAATCAAGTTTACAAAAAGATAGATCAGAGGCAGAACAGAACCTCGCCAAGAAGTTAGCAGGAAAATCCTCTGGGGGCTCTGAGGTGGGGAGGATAGGCGGGATTTTGAAAGAGCATCCACAGTGTGGATTCGTAATGCAACCGGCCAGCAGACTAGTCTGCCGATTGGAATGTGGGTTTCAGAGGCAAATAATGAAAGTTAAGATGAGAGAGAGTGAAAGGCTGGGAGCACATTCAGAGGGTGTTGATGGCTGTCCCAGAATAGATTGGACTTAATTGGGTGTGCACTGGCAACTTGAAGGTTTTGAAACACCAGAGCCGAGTTGAAAATCAAGGGAAAATGATGTGTAGTTTAGAGTGGAAACACCAAGAAAAAGCCGTGGCCTAGGTTCTATGTAAAAAAGGGTTGGGAAGGGCAATGAAAGGACAGATGGAAGAGACAACAGGAAACAAGCTGCAAAGCTGGAGTAAGAAGGCTGGAGTGGGGCAGAGGAGGGGCCAGTGAAAACAAGTACAACTGCTATGGTTTATTGAGCACCAGAGTCATTTCACTTAACCCTAACAGCCCTTCAGGGTGTGCACTAGCCCATTTCAAAGAGTGTGCACTTTCCCATTTCAAAGACGCAATTCAGAGAGATGAGCCAGAACCAATCCCTGCCGTGTGTCTGCACAAAGCTCTCCAACTTTCCCTTTTGTCCACATCACTGTGCAGAGGTCTGATTTACGAGGGTGTCAAGGAGGGGCCCCCACCTTACCCTATGTGGTTCCATGACTCTTTTCCTACTTCCCACTCCACCATTAGGTAATTCTTACACGGAGACCATGGGAAACAACAGAATACAATGGGAAAAAAATGTTTCTGTATCTAACACACTTGGATTCCAAACCAAGGTATACCACTTAAAGGCAAGCTGGTTTTAAGCAAGCTACTGAAACTCATAGGCCCCAAAGTCCTCAATTTTAAAATATATAAATACTAAATGTAGCTCAGAGGACTGCTGCAAAAACTAGAGTTAATGGACACAAAGCATCCACTAAACAATTATTGGGAGCTCAGCTGAAGCGTGCAACCGTGCCTCCGTCGTTCCTCAGCGTTGGCCATCCCACAAAGCAGCAGCCGGCACTCAAGGAGACTCGCTCCTGACTGACACCTGGCCACCTGGCCTGCTTTCTCTCCCATTCTTTTTTTTTTTTTTGGGGGGGGGGGACAAGGTCTCACTCTGTCGCCCAGGCTGGAGTGGTGCAGTGGCGTGATCTTGGCTCACTGAAAGCTCCATCTCCCGGGTTCACGCCGTTCTCCTGTCTCAGCTTCCCGAGTAGCTGGGACGACAGGCGCCCACCACCACGCCCAGCTAATTTTTTGTATATTTAGTAGAGACAGGGCTTCATCGTGTTCGCCAGGATGGTCTCGATCTCCTGACCTCGTGATCCGCCTGCCTCGGCCTCCCAAAGTGCTGACACATACCTAGGCCCCACCTGCGCCTAGTGGACCAGATTGTGAGGGAGGTGGGAGCAGGCCATGGCAGGCCTCTGGTCTGAGCCCTCCCACCCTTAGGGAGCTCGGTCAAATCTCCCCTTTAGTGGAAGCCTCCCTCCCCACCTGCCCTCAGTGACAGCTTCCAATGCCTGAGCTGTCCACATAGCCCATCTGCTGCTGCCACTGACTGCCCTGTCTGGTTTCAGGTTCAAAAACAAACAGAGACTGGTCTTATCTTGCTAGGTAAACTGAAACCACACAGAGGAGGGGTGCTCTTACACTCCCCTGTTCTTATATTCCATACCTGTGCCTTCTACAAGTAATATACATTTAACAACTGTGTGCTGTTTAGTTGTAGGGGCCTCCAGAAATTTAAAGAACAGACCCTGAGAAACTCTAAATGAGGGGACAAATGTTGGATTTCCCAAGTGCACTTTACACTGACTCCCTGTGGGTGCGAGGGGAGCAATTAAAGGCCCTGGGGATATCGTGCCAGAGGAAATCCCTCTTGAGTTAAGTGCATTTCTGGAATCCCAGGGATAGGGTCACCTCTCATCCCCACTCAAAACCTGCATAACTGCTTCAAAGCCAGGGAAAGCCACATGGGAAAAAGACATCCCAGTACAAGGAATCTTTAATTTCTCAGGGGACAGAAACATCTCCCCATTTACAGAGCTCCTGAGGCCGAAGGCCTGGTGCTATTTTCAGCCCTCACACAAAAGGCAGGTGGAACCCATAAAGATTAGCACAAAATGAAATACCTAGTTTCAAAGAGATGTCAATGCATCTCCTTGGCCTCTCATGCCTTTACTTATGCTGTCCTTTAGAGATCATAAATTAGGACTCTGGTGGGTTGAAAAAAACCACTAATTACTCTATGACTTCCTAGAGGAAATCAGCTCAAAATTATACAGCCGTCATCTGTAGGAAATGCCTCTTCCTGCAGCCCAGTGCCCTCACTGACCTGTCCTCAGTTCTAAGAGCAAGACCGCTGAATGCTATCCCTTACATGATTAATATTCACAGACTTTATGTCATTATGAAATGGTCTGTCATGACAAAAAATAAAAATAAAAAAATAGGCATGATGGTTTACACTTGTGGTCCCAGATACTGAGGAGTCTGAGGGGTGGGAGGATCACTTGAGCCCAAGAGGTCAAGGCTGCAGTGAGCTATGAGCGTGCCACTGCACTCTAGCCTGGGCGGCAGGAGTGAGACTCTGACTCAAATGAAAAAAAAAAAAAAAAACAGCACACGGAACTATCAGACACTCCCAGCCAAACAATAGCTTGTACAGTGCTTCTCAGCAGTCTGTACATTAGAATCAGCTGAGGAATTAGTATCTTTTAGAGGTACCCCCAGGAGATTCCAATGTGCCCTGAGGGTGAACAGCCTCTGATGCAATAGGTTTGTGCTATTTGTGCCATCTGAGTCTTGCCTCTAAACTGGATCATGAAGACACACTGCCTTCTTCACTGGCTTCATCTCTCTTGCCCAAATTCTAGGTCATGAGGAGAGGCCACAGGTAGATTCTTCTCTAAGGTGCCTTCCGGAGATATTGGCAGCTGCATCTTACATTCTATTATTGTTTTACATGGCTTAATAATTTACATTTGCAAACTGCATCTTATATTCTGTGATCGTATTCTATGGCTCAAGAATTTTCGGGGCTTTCAGATATATTCACATCCGTCTTTAGATAAAGGTCTAAATACATGACACAGGATCCTGCAACAGTGGCAGGATACCTATCTCTTAGATCCAAAAAGCTTTTCTTCTTTTTGACTCAATCAGAAGCAGATATTATATAGATCAGGGAAAATTTTCTTACAGGTAAGAAACTCTTTATAATATTCATTGTGGGATTTCATCCACTTGTTTGATCCAAGCACAAAAGAGCCAGTTGATTCTTGTCCTAAACTGAACAACACATGGCAATGGAGCTAATTTTTAGCTAGCCCATTGAAATAAATCGTTTTTTTTGTTTTGTTTTGTTTTGTTTGAGACGGTGTTTCGCTCTTGTTGCCCAGGCTGGAGTGCAGTGGCGTGATCTCGGCTCACCGCAACCTCCGCCTCCTAGGTTCAAGCGAGTCTCCTGCCTCAGCCTTCCTGAGTAGCTAGGATTACAGGCATGCGCCACCACGCCTGGCTAGTTTTGTATATTTTTTAGCAGAGACAGAGTTTCTCCATATTGGTCAGGCTGGTCTCGAACTCCCAACTTCAGATGATCCGCCCGCCTTGGCCTCCCAAAGTGCTGGGATTACAGGCATGAGCCAATGCATCCAGCCTGAAATAAATCTTACCTGCTTCAAAACTATCAATTTACTGGTTTGTTCTTCTTCAAATGATGTTGCCGTCTCTTAAAATGCCTCTGAGATTTCTATTCGAAAACTGAGCCAGAGCCCCTGTAATGAGCCATGAAAGAAAACCAGCCTCACTCTATTACCCATAATTTCTTTTTCACTTTTGACCCAATCATACTGCCATGTTTACAGTGACAGCAGGCAACGTAGAGTTCAGTGGCTTCTATTCCTTTGTCTCAAGTGCCAAGCACACATCAAGAAAGGGAAAGAAGTTCTTTCTACTGCTTTTGTTCACTCTCCCATCACAGCTGTTCCAAGGAAGGAGAGAGATGTCTTCTTCCCAATCATTCCAGAACTGTTCCCGATTCCTCACCCACCCACCTGCCACTCCATCATTCCAGCTGTGACACTCAACTCCCAGCTCACTTAAATTACCTAATTATAAACTACCTAACTTATAGAAATTAGTAATAATTAATAATGTAGGCAACTATAAATAAATGAGTATAAATTATATATGACATATATTTAAATTAAATGCTGATAGATAGATAGAATAAATCAACAGAAACAGCATAGTTTTGAGATCTAAAAAACATACATTCAAGCTTCAGAGGCACCACTGAGGGAACCTGAGCATTTTGGTAACTCCTCTGAGCCTCCCTCAATTTCTTCACTCAGCATCTTTAATCTGACAAACCAGAATACTGACGCCTTCCTCTTAAGTTAGTTGTGATAATTAAATGCATTTATGCATCAAAAGTATTTGTCACAAGAGAGTTACTAAATAGGGTTAATGAAAATACATGAACTTCAGCTACCTTTCAAAATTAGAAATCTTAATATACAGTTCAAAGAGACCAACACACAAAATTCTTAAGTGTCTGAATCTTGTCTGAATCTTTTTAATGAGCCTATATTTATTGACTTTTCTAACTGAAATACACTTCACCTTATTTTATAGAAAAAAACAGAATGATTATCACATTAGATGATGCTTTTTTTTCTTTGTTAAAGATTTCCCTTTAACAAAGTCCAAGCATTCCTTGAACACGCTCCAAGTGCTCCTATAGCCCTTCACTTTTACTCCATCCTGTTACTGAGGACAGCTCTCCTATTGGGTGACCTACAAAGTTAACTTACAAAGAAGTCTAGGGTATCTGTATATACCTTACTAACAAGGACATCATGAGAACATGAAACAACCTTGCTACAGGGTAGGTGCTAAACAATTACAGAATACTGATAACCCTGCATGGATTTGGCATGTTCTACCCATCACCTGTTTTCAACAAGGCATTACCAGGCCTCACAGAAGCCTGAGTAGGCACACATTACCACTGCGGGACAGCCTTGCCCCGGGACACATTGTTTAGTGGTGAAACTGTCACCAGATCTCTGGATTCAGTCCCAAGCTACAGAGTCTTTAAGGTATCCGGGTCTGTCTAATCTGAGGCAAGTATTTCCAACTCCCATTCCTAGACACCGTCCGGGAGGACCCATACAGCAAGTTCACAGTTGTGGCCACTTGCACTGGTGACCAGACTATCTTTGTTCAACCTTCATTCTTCTGTAGCATTCACATTTTATCCAGAAATAAGTTTCCAAATTACTCTCCAGAGCACCTATAAAAGCAGACTTTGCAATAGTTCCAGGAATCAATGTAGAACAAAAGCAGTGCTTTCAACTTTTGAATTTCCTGCTTATCCCTAAAATCAACAGCTGGACAGCCAAAAAGTTGGGGGTGGAGGAGTGGGGCCTAGACAGATGAGGTCGGGGCTCAATATGGGGAGTTCTGTGTACCCAGAAAACCTCAAGCCAATCTTAAGAGTTAATCAGAAGGTGGATGGCTGGGAAGTCAAAGCTCTGATGTTTTACAAGTCTTTGATGAGAGTGAATAATGTTTCCATCATTGCTAGGGTTGAAGCAGAAAAGAGCTTGGCCTAAAAATCGCCAGGGATTGAGAGGAGGTACAAGCAAGGTGGGCGAAGTCTCATCCTTCGAGACAAGAACTCGGAACTTATTTTCTTTCAACTGAGCAGGGCAAGTTCACCTCCACCTGCCCCCCGACCCGCCCGCACCATCCCCACGCCAGCCCTACCCCTTCTCCTTCTGACCGCTTTCTCTCCTCTGTGCTCTCCCTTATCTCTCTTCCTGCAGAATCGAATGGCCAGGCTGGGAGAAGGCAGAAAGTGCTTGGCGGATAGTAGGCATGGAAGAGGGCTGGGAGCTGCGGCGAGGTGGGTGGAGGCGAGGGAGAGACGTGGCAAGGCAGTGAAGGTAAGGGGAAGGCGTAAGAGATTCTGAGAGAAGGAGGATACTCCATCTGTCATTCTCATTCTCCCTACTGGAAAAAAGAAAAACTGAATTAAAAGTTACATAACTTGAAAAAACTACCTCTATCTCCGGAGTATCTGAAGACAGGAGCGGCCACACCTCACCACTAGGATTCCTAAAGCGCTTCGGGGGTCGGAGGGGTTGGAGGATCCCAGGGGCTGGGGAGGGGACTGCTCCGGCCGAAGGGTGTCGCGGTTACTCGGCTCCATTCAGAGCACTCGAGCGCGCCCCACCCTCGCTCGGCGCCGGCGACGCCCCGCCTGGCTGGAAACCCGAAACTCGCGGGTGCCAGGCCGGGGTCCTACTACTGTCCCGTCGCTGGCAAGTTAGGGCCAGCGCCAAGGGGACCTTACCTCGGCCGGGCGGGCCTCCTCGTCCAAAGAAGGGAAGACCTTGACGGTACCATTGAGAGGCGTGTGCTCGTTTGGCTGCCGCACGAGCACCGAGAGCTCCAGCTCGTCTACGGGTGGTGAGGGTTGGGCCAGGTCCATGGGCGGGCGGAGAAGGTCTGAGTCGCTCCGCTGGAGGCCACAGCGCAAGCAGGGTCTAGCGACCTCGCCGCCTCACACTCCACCCACTGGGCGGGGCGCCGCGGACTTCGGGCGGCTGGAGCAGACCGGAGCCAACCGGAGGGGCGAGCGGTGAGTGGCGGCCACTCCCCGGAGCGGGGTAGAGCACCCAAGGCCGTGCCCGCAGTGGCCTCCAGAGCCGAGGGCTGTTTTTCTGGTTTGTTCAGGGCGCTGCCTGCTATGCCTTTCCCCGCGCCTGCAGATGCAGACCATCTGCGTTTAGGGGCTGCCTGGGTGTCGGGCTGTGGTAAGGAAAGGATGGGCCCGGCAGCACCGTCCAACGGAGGAAAGTTCGCGATCTAAGCCCACAAACTGTTGGTTGTTGGGGTTTGCCACAGTCCTCGCGGTCTAGCAAAAGTGCATTCATTCAATCAAGAAATAACCATGCCTCGTGCCAGCATGGTGCTAGGTTCTGGGTATATGAAGGTGAATAATATACACCAACACACTTCCTCGTCAAGTCCAGAGTCAGGCACAGAGACAGTATTGTGTGGTGCTGGGGACGGTGGACTCTAAAACCAGTGTACCTGGGTTATTCTCCACCCAGAGGGTTCCTCACTGTGAGACCTCGGGCTTCATCTCTCTGTGCCAACGTCCTTGCCTGGAAAGGTGGTGTAATATTTGTACCCTCCTAATATAGTTTTTACCAGGATTACAAGGGTTGCTGTAAGCAAGGCACTCAGAACAGTGATTGACACAGCAAGCACTCATAAATGTTGACCATTATTATTTATCTTTGAGGGGAGGGGCCTTACACACACACACACACAAAATGCCTGCGCACAGGCAATCTCCTTGACACCCTATCTATAGTTAAGAACTTCCGGTTTAGTTAGCATGGAATTATGTTTGTTAAGCACAGCGTGGATTGGGCCAAGGGCCTCACCTCTCAAGCTTCTGTTCCGAATAGTCTTGCCCCTTATTCTCACCCTCCACGCAACACACACACACACACACATTTAGACCAGGTCATTAACAAGAAGCATATAAATCAGCTCCACTCCAAATATGTTGACTTGAGTCCAAAAGTCTGGCATATTCAGTGCCTGATGTTGAGACACAGCCTAGATATCCTGTCTCCAGTTGTCTGGTGCGTGCTACCAGATCCCCTGAACTTTGGATCCATCCGCCTGCTAAGGGGAGTCTGCAGTGACTCATCTGCTGACCTGCGCTGACTTCTGCTCCAATAGGCAGATCGTGCAAGAATCAGGCTGCATTCTCAGCTGGGATTTTTGAACAGGCTTTTTAACTAAGGAGCAAGGGTTAAGGGAATCAACAAGGAATGGTGAGGTACCCAGGGACTAGCAATAGCGCGAAGCTGTTAACACTGTTAACACCCCTATGCCTAAAAGGGACTGGAGACTGATTAAGAACTAGAGCCATTGAAGGGTGTGGGAATTTGCAGGGAGGTCTTGATAGGATCTGTAGTCACAAAAACATGCAGACCTGACTGGAAGCACTGAGACCTCTTAAACTTCTATTTCTCCCCACCCCCATCCTTATCCGGGGTCCAAAAATCTTTTCTCATAGTTCCCTCATTTGATTGCAGGAGTTCAGCCTAAATATGAGATTTTTTTCTCACATCAGATGGATAGTAGATATCTCCAAGCCTGGTTTCTCCAGGCACAGATACCTAAAGCCTCCTTCACTCCCCCAGAGAATCAAAAAGCAGCTGTTCCTGTCTCATGCACACCCTAAACCACATCTTCTAATGCATTTTGAGTACTGTTAAGCAAGGTTTATGTATTCTGTAGTTAAATTTGAATGCATTTCTGTAATTCCATATGCCTAACCCTTGTCCTTATGTTACAGTGGAAGGAATATAAGTTCTGAAGGCAGACAGAAGTAGGATCAAATTTAGACTCTCACTATCTGTGTGTTCTTGGGCAAGTTGTTTAATGTCTGTTTGTTTTCTTATAAAATAATTCCGCCGGGCGCGGTGGCTCAAGCCTGTAATCCCAGCACTTTGGAAGGCCGAGACGGGCGGATCACGAGGTCAGGAAATCGAGACCAGCCTGGCTAACACGGTGAAACCCCGTCTCTACTAAAAAAATACAAAAAAAACTAGCCGGGCGAGGTGGCGGGTGCCTGTAGTCCCAGCTACTCGGGAGGCTGAGGCAGGAGAATGGCGTAAACCCGGGAGGCGGAGCTTGCTGTGAGCTGAGATCCGGCCACTGCACTCCAGTCCAGGCGACAGAGCGAGACTCCGCCTCAAAAAAAATAAATAAATAAAAATAAAATAAAATAAAATAATTCCTACCTAGCAGAGGCAGGAAGATTGAGGTAAAGCATTTATTCCTGTGCCTGAAAAATGAAAGGATCTCAGTAAATGCTCCATTACATTACCTGACTGTGTCTTTGTAGCTAATACCCACCCTCCCCTGACCCTTAGCACCTAGCACTAACCCTTGATTCAAAGTTTTCTTTTGATATTGATTTTTCTTCCTGTCCTGTCCTATATTCCTGATCACTCACACTTGCTGACACCTCCTATATTACCTGAACTACTTAAATTCTTATTTGCAACCTGTTCCTGTTCTGGTTAACTGCAAATTTCTTAAATCTCCAGACAGCTGACCTAGAATGCAGATGAGAGTCCCAACCCTACCTGAAGACTTTCTTCATCCTGCCAGTTTCACTCCACACTAAGGATTCAGAATAAGTTAGGAAGAGGTGTTTCTCCCTAGAGGTACAACCAAGTTTAGATTAAATGATTCTGATGAAAGTCAAGCATTTGTGAATGAGGAACCAAACTCTACCTAGATTTGTTTTTGTAATTCCTTCAGAATTTATTTACATAAGGGTAGCTTTTTAAATGCACTATTATTTCAAAAATAGATTTCTTCAATATAATTTAAAATTATTATTGACTCAATTGCTTTAGGTTGTTTGAAGAGTCCAATTTAAATAACATTAAAAAATTAAAACATATTTGCTGACCAATATAAGATTTTTGATGTTGCTTTTTTGTAATAGTACTTGCTCTTCTTTTTAAATCCTTTTTAGAAGCAAATAATTTCCTAAATAGTTATCATATAAACCAAAAAAACAAAGTGACATCATCAGAGTGATATCACCAACACACCAAAGCATCTCATTCCCTTCAAATAGGTCAGTGACTCTGGAATACGCAACAGTTTGTTCCTGTGTGTTGTCAGATGGCAAGTAGTACTACTCCAAACATCAGCAACTGGGTCAGTCACTCAAGCTAATCAAGTAGAAAACAACTGAGAAATAGTTGCTAGTGGTGCTTCACTGTGCTATTTTCAAGGCACTGTGAAAAAGGGCATGAGTCCCTACAAATTCTCCCTAATAACATGGCACGTGAAATGCTGCTGTCTTGGTTTATGAAGGCCATTTTGCTCTGCTAACAAAACCATTCTTGGGGCTTGCCTTACTTCACACCTTTGCAAGACTGAAGTAGATATTCACACTTCATTCAGGTTCTAAATGCATCTTAACATGCAATATTCAAGTAAGTTAGGTTTGATTTTCAACCTTTTCCCTGCCCCAGCACTGCTAAGGAACATAGTGTACTCACTTTCATACCAGTGAGGGCCTATAGTGGTTGGCATATACTATATACTATATACAAGCATACATGTGCTTTCAAAAACTCCCTCTGATGGATTTCATAGATCATGCCAGCCCTCCTCCATCCCATAACTGAGATCACAGACTTAGGCAAAGGTTTTCATGTATTTTGTGAAGAACAATTCTATGCCCTAGAAATGACCATAAAGTAAAAAGTACAACTCACCTTGTATATAGGTCACAGCCATCCAGACAAAATAAATGTAGGTTATAAGAACTATCAGCTTAATTCGCTCTTCTGTCCAGTAGATTCAGTAGCCAAGTCCTCCCTTTTGAATTAGTGGTAGACTTGGCCCTCTGAATTGCACTATCGTATAACCAGTTTACTGAAACCTTTGAGGCCCATTCATAGAGGTATTATTAAGATGCTTTATCCTTAATCTGAGGGAACAGTCTTTTAATAAATTGAAGTATGTTCTATGAACTGAAAAAGTTATCTGGCCTGGGGGATGACAACTTTTGCTCTCTCTCCTTTTGCTGTTACATTAAGATTTCCTAAGGTTCTGTGCATTATTCTATTAATAGACCCTACCTGATAATAGTATTGTTATTACTGCTTTGACTTTATAACAGGAAAACAAATAATATCACTCTTTTTTTCTGTTGTTTTCACTCATTTGGTGGTACTATCAATTCTGGCTTCTGTTGATGAAAAGAATATTTGGAGATCAAGTATGAAACCCTCTAAATCAAGATAAAATAAATCAAGAACTAAGATACATTGAGAGTGTGCTATAGATTTACAGCTATGTAAGGTGTTATAAGAGTCTGAAAGCAAAAGAAAGTCTCATCCACTGGGGTTTTAGGAAATAACCAAAAGTCAGATGATAATTTTTCTGAAAAATTCCACTTCACAACAATCATTCAAAAATTTCTTTGCCTTTTTTTTGCTGACCAGCATTACAACAATTTCTTTGAATCTCATATACATGCTTTCAATTCAATTACCATGATGCTTTATTCTGCCATTTAGTAATGGTTGCTGTCAGTTTTGTTGGTTGGTTGATTGATTTCTCTGTACACAACATTACCATGTGCCATGGCGAAGATGGTCCACTATGATATGGTTAGATAAAATTGGTTTATAAAGCAACAATATTGGTACTTATTCTGTCAACAACCGAGTTTTGCTTTATTTGCATTTGCAAAGAAGATATTTTGTGCATTTAGTTTCTTGAAAATGCTGATGGTCAGGTATGGTTTTTACTGGAATTTCTTATTGTAATAAGTCAAATTTGCTCTAATTTTTATAAATATCTGAACATGAATAGGGACATAAAATAAGGATCCCTGAACATCTCCCTTATTTTTTTATTTTATTTTAGAGGCTTGATTCATAACATTACTTTAGGTTTCTTCCATCTCTGAATCAATAACCTTTTGTACTTAAGAATGAATTTAGTTATTCCCTTCGGAAAACTTTTTATGGAACACATATTAATCTGTCTTTCAATCAGTATTAAATGTATGCAATTTGACATTTTCAGTTGAAAAAAGTAAGGGACTAATTTTATTATTAAATGTATGCAATCTGACATTTCCAGTTGAAAAAAAATGTAAGGGACTGATTTTATTAATAATTATTGCATCATTTTATTTATTTATGTATTTATTTATTGAGATGGAGTCTTACTCTGTCAACCAGGCTGGAGTGCAATGGCCAATCTCGGCTCACTGCAAGCTCCACCTCCTGGGCTCATGCCATTCTCCTGCCTCAGCCTCCTGAGTAGCTGGGACTCACCCGGCTAACTTTTTGCATTTTTAGTAGTGACAGGGTTTCACCATGTTAGCCAGGATGGTCTCAATCTCCTGATGTCGTGATCTGCCCGCCTTGGTCTCCCAAAGTGCTGGGATTACAGGCGTGAGCCACCACACCCAGCCAATTATTGCATCATTTTAAACTATTTTTTAACATAAATCACAGTAAAAATACAACTGGTACAATTACAAAAGGGAAGGGACATATTTATGAATCCAGGGAACAAAGTTTGACACTCTTGTGTAAACACCAGGAAAGTTTGGTCGTCCACATCCATGTCCCCAGCTAACAATGCCAGTCAAAATCCATTTTCCATCACTTTTTCTTCGACAAGATAAAGGTCCACCTGAATCTCCCTACACAAAAAAAAATAAGTATAAAGTAAATTGGTCCCCTGATCATCAGTTTCATCTTTATTGTATCTAATGAACTGTGTTCAAGAGTCCTCTTATGACATGTTTTTGCTTGGCTAATCAGTGTGTAATTTGGGAAGTGTCAAAAAGTAATGTGAAACTTCTATCATTTTATAATTGTTCTTCCTATAATCAAACAGCTGCATTCATTAGACAAAACATGATCCTGTAGGCTAAGAATAACATTAGAAGATTCTTACTGGAGAAAACAACTCTCACATAGCCCTAAACAAATAATGAACCTCAATACTACTAGTGGTGATCGTGGTGGTGGTGGTGTTGGTAATAGTAGTAGTAGTAGTTGTAGTAGTAGTAGTAGTAGTAAGGGCTAACATTTATTTAGTGCTAGCCATGTGATAAGAATTGTTTAAAGACATTTAATCCTCACAACAACCTTATGAGGCATGGTTATCTTGGAAGGTTGACTTCTACCTCTGGGCTATGCAACTTCAGTGATTAGCTCATAGCCCCATGGAGAAGAAGAGACCCTGTTTAGTTAGCCAGGTCCAGTGAGAAAACCCTAACAACTACTGGTCCACAATTATCAAAAACAAATCATTCTCACTTGAGAGTCCTTTCTGATATCTCAATTCCTCTAAGCAAAGGCTGAAACGATTCAAAGTATAAACATCATTTCCACAGTATTAATCCTTTAAATTATAATATCTAGGTTTTCTTTTCCTATTTTAGAGGGTAGATGATCTTGCAACTTACTCAGAGGCAACAAATTTGCCCATGTATCCAAATCATGATCTTATACCTGATTAGCAAAATTCCAACTAGTAGGGAAACTGGGGTCTTTATTTTAATTGTCACCACATCAACTCTACTAAGTTTAAGTAAACACCCGTGGCTATGTGGAACAGGGCTGTGTAACTGACTAGCTATGGGAAGCACCCAAAATAGAGTACCCTTAGCATTAGAGAGGCAAGGGTTTAAATCCCAGCTCAGACATTTACACTTACTAACTGTGTGACCTTGGGCAATTTACTTACCCTCTCTGTGCCCAGTTTCCTCTTCTATAAAATGAGGAAAAAGAATGATTAGAATAAATTTATGTAAAGAACCTAGCATGGTGCTTGCCACAAAATAGGAGCTCAGAAGACAGAAGTCATTATTATAGGATGAGTTTTTGTGGCATCATCGCTAAGATTGTGGAAAGATGAAAGAACAGCTCCCACTGTCCTACTCACCCTCTGAATCAGGAGTGTCCAGTCTTTTGGTTTCCCTGAGCCACATTGGAAGAAGAAGAATTGCCTTGGGCCACACATAAAATATACGAGCACTAATGATAACTAATGAGCTAAAAAAAATTGCAAAAAAAAATCTTATAATGTTTTCAGAAAGTTTATGAATTTGTGTTGAGCTGCATTCAAAGCTGTCCTGGGCTGCATATGGCCTGTGGGCCATAGGTTGGACAAGCTTGCTCTAAATCATCTGTTTACTCTTTAGCGATCATGTAGGTAACTGCATAGATTGGAATCTCAGGCTCCGAGAAATGTCACCCCAAAGGTGACCTCCAACTTTACCACTGCCAGGGGCCTACCCAGCGAACTACAAATGAGTACTCTTTGTCACCTCTCCATTCCTCTCCTTTTTCCCCCAGCATATGCTTCAAAGGAATGAGTACATAAAATCCTGCAAATTTTAGAAATTAAATGACAGCTGCTAAGGAAATAGGAAATAAATTGGTTGTAAGAAAATTATGGCAGAATGATGAATGCTGACCTCATCCTCTAAATATTGAAGGAAAATACATGGAGCACATTATAGAAAACTGAGTTCTGTAGAATCAATTATTTCAATATATCTCCATGATCTTAGGCAATTGGATGATAAATAATATCTGGGCAGCTCAGGTGAATTAAGGGAAATACCTGCCCTGGTTATTTCCCAGTGTTATGTAGATTAAGTGAGAAAGCATTTATGGAAAGCACAACATGTTAGGCAAGGGAAAGGGTCAGTGACTTACTTTGCAGGCATCTCTCTTGCCTGACATTACGCCTGCACAGAGCATCCGAGAAGTGATGATCCCATAGGTGGAAACACAGAGGGTTTGATCAATGAGCTCTACCTCTGCTTGCTGCAGAACAAGGGAGCCTTTATTATCTGCAAAACACATTGGAAGTAGAAATGGTGTTAGTGGTAATGACTACATGTATTCAGGGCTTCATTTGAAAAGTTAACACACATTATCTCCTTTTACCCTCATAGCAGCAATTCTTTAAGGTAGATTCTACTATTATCCTCATTTTGCTGATGAAGAAATGGAGGGTTAGGAGATTAAAGGGCTTGCCCAGCGACACACAGCTAGCAAGTAACACAAGATTCAGACCCAAGGTCTGACTCAATTACTTGAACAACTGTGCCATATTCCTCACCATTTCCCTCCTGTTTTCAGTAGAATGATGAGTCAGCAACAGTTGTTACTAATATCTACTATTCAAGAGAGCTCTTTAAATGGAGCAGCATAACTGATATATGGGAGTCTCTGACAAACCATAAAAACCTAATAGTTTGCATATAGCCCTTTCACTTTCTTTTGAACCTACCTGGCTAAGATGATTCAGAAAAATAAGCACACACACACATACTCAGGCTTATAAAGAAAACATCTCATGATAAGTTGGTTGGGCAGATGCTTTCCTCCTTTGATATATGATAATGTAATCAAAGCACTGAACGCAGTAACCTATCAAAGTTACAAGTGTTCACACCGTCAGCTGCCTTCCCTCCTGGGACCCTGAGACTTGGTGGGCCCAAGCTGGTGGCATTACTACTTCAATAACTAAATGAAAGCAGTGAGAAGCTGCCTTTGAGAAACAGCCCACACTTTAGAGTGTCAGAATGAAGCTGCAGGGTAAGGTTCAGGAATTACAGATGCTGTATGTGTCCTAAACCCTTGAAAAGGACAACAGAAGAATGTGAGGTGATTGAAAGACCAAGGGAAAATATTAGCACTAGGGTTTGGGGATACATTCACAAAGCATTGGATTCTTCCCCTCACTACATCTTCGGAGTCCCATCTTGAATCCTGGACCATGAAAAACCTTGGCAGGGTAGACGTAGGGATTTCCCTACTATACAGCCTGATCTTTATGCATATTGAAAAGATGTCCTCTCCTGTCAGAGGAATTGCAAAAAGTTATCTCCTCTGGGTGGTATAACCTCTAGGCCTGAATTTTTGGTCTGGAAACTAAGGACAGTCTGAAGTTCAGCCCTCACTCTCATCCCTTAGCCAATTACACAGGCACAGGACATACCACATAGTCTTCCAGACTGTTGCCTGTGAGTTGACATAGTGGGATGTGCATGTGTGTCCTTCTCTCCTTTATAAATGAATCGTTTCTTTGCATGAAAAGGGAGGAATTGCTCCTTCTCTAGTGAATAACATAGCATACCCTTCAAAGTTTGAAAAGGGCCCATGACTATCTAGTTAAAAAATCCTGCCTTGCTCATACACAGTCCTCTCCCTCTTTATGAGGTGAGCCCTGCTTCTTTTAAAGCAGGTGGATAGCATCATTAAAAAGGAATACCAATACCCTTCTCCAATCCAACCTTCCAAAGTTGTCAGGAGGTTCAAAGGAGATGATATACACGAACCCTCTCTATGAACCCTAAAGCACTACATAGACACCTTATCATCCTTTGCAGTGGAAGGGCATGACCATTCATTCATACACATTCATACCTGCTTCGTGTCTTCGCCCCCAGCCAGTTACCCAGCACTTCTCTCCACTGCGAACTCTCTGGCCAGCGGGAGGAATGCATATTGGCTGAATGAGCTGTTTCAGGGTCTCAGGCCAAGCAATACTGAGCTGTAGCAAAGCAATATCATAATCGAAAGTCTGACTGTTATAGTACTCGTGGACCACAATTCTTCTCACCGGGGAGACAAACTTGGCATTCCCCTGAACATACATCCCAAGGTGTGCGGTCCATGGTGTGGGATCTGACAGCCTGATAGAACAGCAATGAAACATAAAGTTAGCAGCTTAAAGAACCACATATAGTTTGCAAACAAGCACTCTAAAGGGTTGAGGGCTGAAAAAGAAGGGCCTGACTTCCAGGGCCTTATTATAGCCACTGGCTCTGTCCAGGGACTATGGCAGAAAGCATAACTGTGAGCCTCCTTTGTCTCCCTCATAAAGTCAGAAATGAAGTAAGCTGTATTCGGAGTGGTGAGTTACAGAAAATTCACTCAACAATATCCTAAGAAAATGCCTGGACATTTTCTTGCCACTGGTATTTCATGAACCACACACAGGTCAAGAATGTTGGTAACTAGAATTAATTTGTCACATTCTTCCTATTCATGCTGACAATGGCATTTGATGGAGAACCCTACTACCAAATTCAAATGATGTGAATACCAAGATAGATTAGAAATCAAAGTGTTATAAGCAGGAATTTAGTGAAATTCCTTCTGGCAAACTACCAGAAGTCTTAATGATCACCACTGTTACTGCTCAACAATGCCCATTCATAGGGTCACCAACTGCCATTCCTATCAGTCCTTCAAGAATCCCAATCTTGACCTCCGTGACCTTGCACGAGTCACAGAAGGACTTGTAATCTCCATGTGAAGCTTCCATCTCCATCAGCATAACAGTGGGGTAAAAGGTGGGAGTGAAAAAAGTAAGGAAGCCCCAAAATTTTGGTCACAATCTGCTTAGCTGATGTCTCATGAGTGGCAATGGACACCTAAAGAAATATTAGGGTTAGCACGTTATTTGGAGCAGTTGCACAGCATTGAGACTAATAATCAAACAGTTGTGAAGCTATCTTAATAATTAATACAATATTATAATTTCCAGGAGAAACAAATATCCAAACTGTATAATTTCATTGAAATACTAAAAAAAAAGAAAAAAAATACAGAATGAGAAGTGAATGATTTTTTTAACCTAAGATTTAGTAGATTCTAATAGTAAGTTTAAATTTTAAGTGAGGTTATTTTCTAAGATGTCCTCTTACCCTTAGCTGGAAGAGCATCTATCCCATAATAATCCCATTGGTAAAGACAGAGCCCTTCCAAAGCCAATCCTAATGGGCCTCTCCAGGATCCCCCTCCTATATTAAATGGGGATCTCCATTCTCCAGTCACTCTCCAGTGCCCATTTTTCTCCACATTCTCCACACATTCTCTTAAGTTTGCTCCCTCTGAGTTAAAAGCCCTATCTTATTTTCTCAGCCTTAGTAAAAGCCTATACGTTCTTGATGTTTTCTTTGTGTTCTTTTTTTATACCAATAATACCTTAAAAAAATGTTTGTCACACAAGTGGGATCCAAAAAACGAAAGCTCAGTTGAATTGATTGAATGTCCCCAACGGGAATCTGCTTCCCACAATTTGAGGGCAGATATGTTGTCTGTGGACACAGAGTGCTACTTGAGAGCAACGACTGTGATATCCTACCTGTTTCCATGAAAACAATGGGCTGCAGAAAGAAGCCACTCCCTGGAAATGACCGAGGCACCACAGTAGGCAGATCCAACAAAGTGAAGGCTGACCTGCCACGGCCAACCTCCCTCTAGGGTGTCTGTGCCTCCAATGATGCGGTGAAGGGTGGAGGAACTCCCGCTGCAGGCTTTAGTAGAGAAAGGGCATGTGATTTAAAGGTAGACTTGGAAGAAAAACTAGAAATTAAGCCAGTTTTAGTGCTGTCTGGGAACTGACTCACTAGGTAGCAATTTGAAATCTCCTTATCTAGAGGACAGAGAACATGTGAGTCTGTCCAAAACCAATACGAACAAACCACCCCCTCCTTCCTGAAGCATGCCCTGACACAGTCTCTACACCACAACGCAGATGAGGGGAGGAGGGGGATCTGTTGTAACAGCTGAACTGACATAAACAGCTGCCTATGGACTTAGATTGTCAGGTAAAGAGGAATGTAAATGAATTGAGAATTTCCTTGAAGTTGTGCTGATGTGACAGAAAGTATTTGGGAAAAGATTTATAAGACCTGAACAAATGGAAACCTACTGGGAAAACTAGTTATCAGAGCAATTGTTTGCCAGTGTAACTAGTATTGGTAAAGATGTATAATTTACATGTTGCCACATGGCCAATTAGTGGCCACATGACTAATAGGAGCATGTGGGAGATTAGTTATTGGGTCAAACCTAAAGAAATAAACAGCACTTGATATTGTTCATAACATAAGGCATTATTAACAAGTCATCCACTGCGTTCCAGTTTCTATTTATTTTCTCACAGGGTTTTTTATTTAAGATCTTCCCCTTTGATTAAAGTTATTAGAAAGTGAAAGTTCTCATTATAAAAATTTAATTCATTAATGCTGTTATCAAGACGACAGAATCCATTCCAGAGTTTTTATTTCTGAGAAACAATTTCAGACTCAGTTTGCCAATAGTTACTATTCTTATTTTGGCTATGGCAACCTCGATCAAGTGAAATACACCAAGAAGGGAATGAAAAGATAAAAAACAGGTAAACTGAAGATGGAATACAGGAATCCAAAGGAATGAATTTCTACTCACTGCAGCCTTCTTCGTCACTTCCATCTGGACAATCCACTGTCCCATCACATTTTGCATTTTGTTTCCTAAAGCAAGTATCATTGCCACACTTAAAAGTTCTGTTGTTGCATGGAATACCTAAAAATGGACAAAAGAAGAAACAGCTTTCCTTAGCCAGAAACAAATTTGAGTGAATGAGATTTGAATGAATAACTCCAAACCCCATAAACAATGATTTTAATCACAGGATTGGTGTTTACTGCTCTGGGATAAATGGCATAAAGAAGTGAAGCAACGTCAGAGTGATCTGTGTCTTCACTTAAGAAAAGCCATTTGAAGGCTGGCAGGCTTTGTTGAGAATCAATCAAACCACCTCTTCTTTCTCCCACAGCAGGTGAGATGTGAAGAAGTGTGACATATCAGTGGCTTCAGGCTGTAGCCTCTTTGCTATTACCTTCTCTTATTCTCCAAGAAAACTTTTGAGCAAAAATCACAGCCATGCTCAGTTATTTTATATCAGTAGGAGGCAAAACAGACAGACTTGTGAATTACAACACATTTGTTCACAACCCTGGAGGTTTGTTTCTGCAAGGGTGAGAGTGGAAAGTGTTCCATTCCAGTATTTGGCAAGTTCCTCTACATCAGGTCCTCTGTATCCTACAATCCTGAGTATCATTAAAAGCAAGTAAGCAATAAGAATCTGCCAGTATTACAAAAGAAACTGTCATCAGAGTGAACAGGTAACCTATGGAATGGGAGAAAATGTTTGAAATCTACCCATCTGACAAAGGGCTAATCTCCAGAATCTACAAAGAACTCAAACAAATTTACAAGAAAAAAACTACTCCATCAAAAAGTGGGCAAAAGATATGAACAGACACTTCTCAAAAGAAGACATTTATGCAGCCAACAGACACATGAAAAAATGCTCATCGTCACTGGTCATCAGAAAAATGCAAATCAAAACCACAATGAGATATCATCTCACGTCAGTTAGAATGGCGATCATTAAAATGTCAGGAAAAGGCGGAGGGCGGTGGCTTACGCCTGTAATCCCAGCACTTTGGGAGGCCGAGGGGGTGGATTGTCTGAGGTCAGGAATTCGAGACCAATGTGGTCAACATGGTGAAACCCCATCTCTACTAAAAATATAAAAAAATTAGCTGGGCGTGGTGGTGTGCACTTGTAATCCCAGCTACTCAGGAGGCTGAGGCAGGGGAATTGCTTGAACCCAGAGGGGGAGGTTGCAGTGAGCCGAGACCGCACCACTGCACTCCAGCCTGGGCAACAGAGCAAGACTCTGTCTCAAAAAAAGAGAAAAAGTCAGGAAACAACAGATGTTGGAGAGGATGTGGAGAAATAGGAATGCTTTTACACTGTTGGTAGGAGTGTAAATCAGTTCATTCATTGCGGAAGATGGTATGGCTATTCCTCAGGGATCTAGAACTAGAAATACCATTTGACCCAGCAATCCCATTACTGGATATATACCCAAAGGATTATAAATCATGCTACTATAAAGACACATGCACATGTATGTTTATTGCGGCACTATTCACAATAGCAAAGACTTGGAACCAACTCCAATGTCCATGAATGATAGATGGGATTAAGAAAATGTGGCACATATGCCTGGCTTGGTGGGTACCACGCCCATGGAGCCTTGTTCACTGCTAGCACAGCAGCCTGAGATCCAACTGAGAGGCAGCAGCCTGGATGGGGGCGGGGCATTCACCATTGCTGAGGCTTGAGTAGGTAAACAAAGCAGCCTGGGAAGCTCGAATTGGGCGGAGCCCACCACAGCTCAGCAAGGCCTACTGCCCCTATAGACTCCACCTCTGTGGGCAGGGTATAGCTGAACAAAAGGCAGCAGACGCCTTCTGAAGACTTAAACGTTCGAGTCTGATAGCTCTAAAGAGAGCAGTGGTGTTCCCAGCATGGCATTTGAGCTCTAAGAACAGACAGACTGCCTCCTCAAGTGGGTCCCTGACCCCTGTGTAGCCTAACTGGGAGACACCTCCCAGTAGGGGCTGACAGACACCTCACATAGGTGGGTGCCCCTCTGGGACAAAGCTTCCAGAGGAAGGATCAGGCAGCACTATTTGCTGCTCTGTAATATTTGCTGTTCTGCAGCCTCTGCTGGTGATACCCAGGCAAACAGGGTCTGGAGAGGACCTCCAGCAAACTCCAACAGACCTGCAGCTGAGGAACTTGACTATTAGAAGGAAAACTAACAAACAGAAAGGAACAGCATCAACATCAACAAAAGGGACATCTACACCCAAACCCCATCTGTAAGTCACCAACATCAAAGACACAAAGTAGATAAAACCACAAAGATGGGGAGAAACCAGAGCCGAAAAGCTGAAAATTCTAAAAACCAGAGTGCCCCTTCTCCTCCAAAGGATCACAGCTCCTCAACAGCAATGGAACAAAGCTGGACAGAGAATTACTTTGACAAGTTGACAAAAGTAGGCTTCAGCAGGTCACTAATAACAAACTTCACTGAGCTAAAGAAGCATGTTCAAACCCATTGGAAGGAAGCTAAAAACTTTGAAAAAAGATTAGACGAATGACTAATTAGAATAAACAGTGTAGAGAAGACCTTAAATGACCTGATGGAGCTGAAAACCATGGCACGAGAACTACGCAACACATGCACAAGCTTCAGTAGCTGATTCAATCAAGTGGAAGAAAGGGTATTGGTGATTGAAGATCGAATGAATGAAATAAAGTGAGAAAAAAAGTTTAGAGAAAAAAGACACGAACAAAGCCTCCAAGAAATTTGGGACTATGTGAAAAGACCAAATCTACATTTGATTGGTGTACCTGAAAGTGATGGGGAGAATGGAACCAAGTTGGAGAACACTTTTCAGGATATTATCCATGAGCACTTCCCCACCTAGCAAGGCAGGCCAACATTCAAATTCAGGAAATACAGAGAA
>NW_012123820.1:5360484-5363467 GCF_000951035.1 Colobus angolensis palliatus | reverse complement strand
GGCCAATATTCAACATTCTTAAAGAAAAGAATTTTCAACCCAGAATTTCATATCCAGCCAAGCTAAGCTTCATAAGTGAAGGAGAAATAAAATCCTTTACAGACAAGCAAATGCTGAGATATTTTGTCACCACTAGGCTTGCCTTACAAGAGCTCCTGAAAGAAGCAGTAAACATGGGAAGGAACAACTGGTACCAACCACTGCAAAAATATGCCAAATTGTAAAGACCATGGATGCTATGAAGAAATTGCATCAATTAATGGGCAAAAAAACCCAGCTAACATCATAATGACAGGATCAAGTTCACACATAATAAGATTAACCTTAAATGTAAATGGGCTAAAACCCCAATTAAAAGACAAAGACTGGCAAATTGGATAAAGAATTACGAGTTAACGGGTGCAGCACACCAACATGGCACATGTATACATATGTAACAAACCTGCATGTTGGGCACATGTACCCTAGAACTTAGGGTATAATAATAATAAAAAAAAAGAAGAGTCAAGACCATCAGTGTGCTGTATTCAGGAGATCCATCTCATGTGTAGAGACACAAATAGGCTCAAAATAAAAGGTTGGAGGAAGATCTACCAAGCAAATGGAAAGGAAAAAAAAAGCAGGGGTTGCAATCCTAGTCTCTGATAAATCAGATATTAAACCAACAAGATCAAAAGAGACAAAGAAGGCCATTACATAATGGTAAAGGAATCAATTCAACAAGAAGAGCTAACTATCCTAAATATATATACACCCAATACAGGAGCAACCAGATTCTTAAAGCAAGTCTTTAGAGACCTACAAAGAGACTTAGATTCCCACACAATAATAATGGGAGACTTTAACACCCCACTGTCAATATTAGACAGATCAACAAGACAGAAGGTTAACAAGGATATGCAGGACTTGAACTCAGCTCTGCACCAAGCAAACCTCACAGACATCTACGGAACTCTCCACCCCAAATCAACAGAATATACATTCTTATCAGCACCACATCACACTTATTCTGAAATTGACCACATAATTGGAAGTAAAGCACTCCTAAGCAAATGTAAAAGAACATAAATCACAACAAATTGTCTCTCAGACCACAGTGCAATCAAATTAGAACTCAGAATTTAAAAACTACTTCAAAACCACACAACTTCATGGCAACTGAACAACCTGCTCAGGAATGACTAGTGGGTAAATAACGAAATGAAGGCAGAAATAAAGATGTTTTTTGAAACCAATGAGAACAAAGACACAACATACCAGAATCTCTGGGACACATTTAAAGCAGTGTGTAGAGGGAAATTTATTGCACTAAATGCCCACAAGAGAAAGCAGAAAAGATCTAAAATTGACACCCTAAGATCACAATTAAAAGAACTAGAGAAGCAAGAGCAAACACATTCAAAAGCTAGCAGAAGGCAAGAAATAACTAAGATCAGAGCAGAACTGAAAGAGATAGAGACACAAAAAACCCTCCAAAAAAAATCAGTGAATCTGGGAGCTGGTTTTTTGAAACGATCAACAAAATTGATAGACCACTAGCAAGACTAATAAAGAAGAAAAGAGAAGAATCAAATAGACTCAATAAAAAATGATAAAGGGGATATCACCACCGATCCCACAGAAATACACACTACCATCAGACAATACTATAAACACCTCTAAGTAAATAAGCTAGAAAATCTAGAAGAAATGGATAAATTTCTGGACACATACACCCTCCCAAGACTAAACCAAGAAGAAGTTGAATCTCTGAATAGACCAATAACAGGTTCTGAAATTGAGGCAATAATTAATAGCCTACCAACCAAAAAAAATCCAGGACCAGATGGATTCACAGCCAAATTCTACCAGAGGCACAAAGAGGAGCTAGTACCATTCCTTCTAAAACTATTCCAAACAATAGAAAAAGAGGGAATCCTCCCTAACTCATTTTATGAGGCCAGCATCATCCTGATACCAAAGCCTGGCAGAGACACAACAAAAAAGAGAATTTTAGACCAATATCCCTGATGAACATCGACGTGAAAATCCTCAATAAAATACTGGCAAACCAAATCCAGCAGCACATCAAAAAGCTTATCCACCATGATCAAGTTGGTTTCCTCCCTGGGAAGCAAGGCTGGTTCAACATATGCAAATCAATAAACGTAATCCATCACATAAACAGAACCAATGACAAAAACCACATGATTATCTCAATAGATGCAGAAAAGGCCTTTGAAAAAATTCAGCAGCCCTTCATGCTAAAAACTCTCAATAAACTAGGTATTGATGGAATGTATCTCAAAATAATAAGAGCTATTTATGACAAACCCACAGTCAATATCATACTGAATGGACAAAAACTGGAAGCATTCCCTTTGAAAACCAGCACAAGACAAGAATGTGCTCTCTCACCACTCCTATCCAAAATAGTGTTGGAAGTTCTGGCCAGGGCAATCAAGCAAGAGAAAGAAATAAATGGTATTCAATTAGGAAAAGAGGAAGTCAAATTGTCCCTGTCTGCAGATGACATCATTGTATATTTAGAAAACCCCATTGTCTCAGCCCAAAATTTCCTTAAGCTGCTAAGCAACTTCAGCAAAGTCTCAGGATACAAAATCAATGTGCAAAAATCACAAGCATTCCTATACACCAAGAACAGACAGAGAGCCAAATCATGGGAGAACTCTCATTCATAATTGCTACAAAGAGAATAAAATACCTAGGAATCCAACTTACAATGGATGTGAAGGACCTCTTCAAGGAGGAATGGAATGCAATTAAACTAAAGGGCTTCAGCATGGCTAAAGAAACTACCATCAGAGTGAATGGGCAACCTACGGAATGGGAGAAAATGTTTGCAATCTACCCATCTGACAAAGGGCTAATCTCCAGAATCTACAAATAACTCAAACAAATTTACAAGAAAAAAGAAACGATCCCATCAAAAAAGTGGGCAGAGGATATGAACAGACACTTCTCAAAAGAAGACATTTATGCA
>NW_012123820.1:5348825-5360079 GCF_000951035.1 Colobus angolensis palliatus | reverse complement strand
AAAGAAGACATTTATGCAGCCAACAGACACATGAAAAAATGCTCATCATCGCTGGCCATCAGAGAAATGCAAATCAAAACCACAATGGGATACCATCTCACGCCAGTTAGAATGGTGATTATTAAAACGTCAGGTAACAACAGGTGCTGGAGAGGATGTGGAGAAATAGGAACGCTTTTACGCTGTTGGTGGGAGTGTAAATTAGTTCAACCATTGTGGAAGACGGTGTGGCGATTCCTCCAGGATCTAGAACTAGAAATAACATTTGACTCAGCCATCCCATTACTGGGTATATACCCAAAGGATTATAAATCATGCTACTATAAAGACACATGCACACGTATGTTTATTGTGGCACTATTCACAATAGCAAAGACTTGGAGCCAACCCAAATGTTCATGAATGAGAGACTAGATTAAGAAAATGTGGCACATATACACCATGGAATACTATGCAGCCACAAAAACGGATGAGTTCATGTCCTTTGCAGGGACATGGATGAAACTGGAAACCATCATTCTCAGCAAACTAACACAAGGACAAAAAACCAAACACCTCATGCAGTCATACAAAAGGATGAGTTCATGTCCTTTGCAGGGACATGGATGAAACTGGAAACCATCATTCTCAGCAAACTAACACAAGGACAAAAAACCAAACACCTCATGTTCTCACTCATAGGTGGGAACTGAACAATGAGAACACATGGACACAGGGCAGGGAACATCACATTCCGGGGCCTGCCTGGGGGAGGGATAGCATTAGGAGAAATACCTAGTGTAAATGATGAGTTGATGGGTACAGCAAACCAACATGGCACATGTATACCTATGTAACAAACCTGCACATTGTGCACATGTACCCTAGAATTAGAGTATAATAATTTTTAAAAAAAGAAAAAAAAGTGTTTTTACACTAAAATTTTTAAAAATTGAAAAAAAAAAATCTGCCAGTATTCACACATGAACACACACACACATACACACACATTCCACCCCATTTAGAGTGACCAACTGTCCCTATTTGTCCCCTTGGGACTAAAGGGGTTCCCAAGACAAGGGCTTTCAGTGCTAAAACTGGAAAAGTTCCAGAGAAACTGGGACAAGTTGATTGCCCTAACCCCTCACCCCTCGGAGGTATTTTTGTCCTGATTTAGAAGAGTTTCATAGGTGGACCAGCAGGGCACAGAGGACCCTCCCTCACTTTGAGTGCAGTTTTGCTCATCGTGGCCATTCTCACAGTCCCTGAAGCCATCACAGATGAGAGGGCCATGCGGTCTGAAGGAGCTGGTATTGCAGACAGGTTGAGGGCTCACTAGAGTAAAAAATAAAAACAGAAAGTTCATGAGCCTGAGATACCAGCTGAGTTCTCTGATGATCGGCAGTGCCAGTCTCAAGGTACAAATCATTCAGATGACCTAAATAAAACAAAAAGTGTATTTTCCTCAAAATTGACACTTCCATGAGGAAAAGTAGGTGTTCAAACTTTGGTGTAATTTCTGCCACTTGTTTTGTCAGATCTGATTTTTGCTTTTGTATAAATGCATTAAACTCCGGTGGCTTGTTTATTTAGTTACAATTAAATGCATCATAGTAATTTATTTTAAGGAAAATAAAAATCATAAGCTGTGATCTAAATCAAATTCATCTACCTTCCAAAGCAAAATAGGAGTGTTCTAAGATTGGAGATTTTGTCTTCTTCATCTCCATACCTCAAGCCCCTGAACAAATAGTAGTTGTTTACTAAAGGTTTGTTGAATGAATTAATGAATGTGAGATCTTAAAGGATAACAGACTTCGGGTTTATGTGGCCCTGTGGTCTCTTTGGAACTATTTTGTCTGATGAGATCCATTTCCTGAATTAGGAAATGTTCATGTAAATCTATCATGTTTTCCTCTTTGGAATACTTTCATGAATTGCCTTTAGACCAGTAACAAGTACAAGCAAGCAAATTTAGAAAGCATAATTGCTTAGATATTTCTGGTTTTGTGAAAAGTTGAAAGTTTTGCTATCTGCACCTGTTTTTTCAGAGCTATCTCTTGTGAGGGCAGGTAGGAGGATATTGCTGCCCTAAAATTGTTCATTAGGTCCCTGAGCATACCTCGTGGACTCTTAGAAAACAGCTCCAAAAAATGGCACAATGAGGAATAATGATGATCAAAAAACAGTCCTTATTACAAATTCACAATAATCATTTTTGTTTGGAGAATCAGCACAAAAAATAATAATGTAAAAAAAGTCAGTCATTATATAATGATCAGTATTTATTTTCTTAAGAAATAGAACACTGTAGATTTAAATAATCAATGAACCATAAGCTAAGACAAATTTTGTGTTTTGTGTTGTCAATTAAAAAAAAAAGGCATAAACTAGGCATGGTGGCTCATGCCTATAATCCCATCTCTTTGGGAAGCCAAGGTAGGAGAAGTGCTTGAGGTCAGGAGTTTTAGACTGGCTTGGGCAATACAGTGAGACCCCATCTGTATGAAAAGTAAAAAAAGTGGGGTTGGTGGTGTGTGCCTGTATTCCCAGCTACTCAGGAGGCTGAGAGGGAAGGATCCCTTGAGTCCAGGAGTTCGAGGCTGCAGTGAGCTATGATCACACCACTGCTCTCCAGCCTGGATGGCAGAGCAATAGCTTGTCTCTACAAAATAAATAAATAAAGTATATAGTCACAGGTTATATTTCATTCATATAATTTTTCACAGTTAGATATAGCATATTAACTATATTTTCCCAAGGATATAAAAAAGAGTAAATAGCATTATCATTGTAACTGTATTTGATTTAAACATTCTGGACCTTCAGGAGAAAATGCTGCCAATGGTATCACATAGTCCAGTGAATTGTCCTTCCCATATTCCTCCCTGAAACTAGAGATAGATTCAAGAATGAGGTGCAAATAGTCATGAAAAATTAAGACAGAGATTCTTCACCCTAAATAAGAATGTCAGTTACCCCACACATTAGTCATCACCAATGTGATGTCAATACAAATTGTACAGGTTAGAAAAATAACAACAAAACTTTTTCTTTCATGGGGCTGGCTGCAGTGGCTCATGCCTGTAATCTCAACACTTTGGGAGGCTGAGGCGGTTGGAATCCTTGAGGCCAGGGGTTTGACACCAGCCTGGGCAGCAAAGTGAGACATGGTCTCTAATAAAATCTCTTAAAAATTAGTGAGATGTGGTGGTGCACACCTGTAGTACCAGCTACTCAGGAGGTTGAGGTGGGAGGATCGCTTGAGTCCAGGAAGTCAAGGCTGCATTGAGCTGTGATTGTGCCACTGCACTCTAGCCTGAGTGACAAAGTGAGACCTTGTCTCAAAGAAAAAAAAGAAAAGAAAAGAAAACACACACGACACACAAAACCCATTCTCTTTTATTTACAAACAACAGATGGGAGCTGGGCTTCATAAAGGTGCAAGCTGAAAGAGCACTTCTCTGCAAATTCTGAGCTTCTCTCTAGATGGAGAATCTGTGCCCTCAACTACGATTTCAGTGTTTAAGATTGTGGTGAATTAAATTTTTAGGCAAAGATCTTTACTCCCTGTGGTAGTATCATGCACCTCAGTGTTACCATAGGCCCAAGGTGTATAGAGTATACTTCCCTGCCCCTGACATTGTTCTCAGCTATGTGACTTGATTTGAACAATAGAATGTAACACAAATGATGGTGTGCTGGTTCCAAACCCAGGCCTTACGAGAAACCATGAGTTGTTGCTCTCCCCTCTTTTCCTTTTGCCACTGCCATAACTGGCTCAATGAGGAAAAGAGCCATAAAAAGTAGAGTTGATTCCAATCTTGGAAGAACCAAGCTCAGGAGGACACAATGCTTGAAGCAGAGCCACCCATATGAGCCCAATCCAGATTAGTCAGATCCCAGAAAATCCACAGATGCATGATCAAGAATAAATGATTTTTAAGCCACTAGACTTTGGAGTAGTTAGTTATGCAGTAATAGATAATAACTACAAAGACTAAGGATATATACCAGCAGCAATCATGGTCCTGAGAAGTTACTTATTCACAAGAAAGTCATATTAAAAGCTTGAATACCCACCGCAAAATAGTTCATCACTTTCATCAAAGCAGTCATTTACTCCATCACAACGCTGGGCCTGAGGGACACATAAACCGGAGGAGCATCTAAAAGATCCAACAGGGCAGGCTACGGAAAACAAAAAATAGAAAATCTTGGATAGATCCCTGAAAATCACTAGACCACATTAGCAAAGAAATTTAAAGTGTGAAGTGGTTAGGGAGTTGGCAGGGTAGCAGTAATAATTATATATTGTCTCCATCAAATGAAGGCTGCCAGTCATTGAAAGACAAAAATGCAGAACATAGAAGGGCAAAGAAGAAAGCAATATCCACCTGGAGCTCTGGGTGAGCACTGCATTCAGGTCATATGCACAAGCAAACTTCTACTATCTCCATAGTCTAGTCTCAGCTGGATGACTTTGTCATATACCTGAAGAATATGAAAGTTGGAACATACCTAAGGGAGCCCAGCATTCCTAATGTGGAGTCTTTAGACAGCCCCAGAGAATTTCAAATTGACTTCTGGTGTCCCTGGATCTTCTGTGATCAGATGAGTTATTCTGTATATCTTAAATTACATTCTCAAGTCAGCTGTGCTCTAAAACATATGAGTAACCACTGCTCTTATCATGTTGGACCTAGAGAGATTACTTACTGACCTCAAACCCAGACTCCTGCCGCCTACCTCCCTGTCCATTAGTCTTTCCTCTTCAACCAGGCTTCTGATTAATGATCCATTCCCTGATTCAAGATTCATTCCTGATCTTGAATCATTCATCCTGAGTTCATAGATAAACATTCGAGAAATAATGAATCCTTCCTCCCCTTGTGCAAAAGAATGGGGGAAAGTGTATGGTCGAGTCAAACACTATTTCAATGGCACATGATGGAGTGGATGAGATGCTGGAAAATAGTTATGACTTGAAAAAACAATTAAAAATAAGACAGCTTGCTTTATCTACCTGTGACTCTGCTGGAAACTGTAATACTCTGATATTCAGGATATAATATTCTGAATCTAGAAAAAGGTCTATTAGGGATTGGCAAAGAAGGACATGGTCTAAAGAAATGTTCTCTCAAGTCATATCCCTGTGGACTCCTCAGTGGGCAGTCTTTACTTTTTCCCTCTTAAGATGGATCAAAGATTTCCTGAGCGTGTCATTACCTACTCTCTGTAGTTCTAATGACTTCCCTCACACATTGCCTTTTCTCATGAGCACTTCCTGGCCACTCTTCCAGTAGTTTTCAGCATGAATTTCAAGCTCAACATTCTGAGGGCTGATATTTGAACTCCCTCCACCAAACAGCTCTTTCTGTGCAAGCACAGGCCAAAGTGAGCGACAAGTATTGGCTTTAGATCCGCTACATGTTGCTGTAAACATCATATTTACAGAGAATGATGGCTAGCAAGAACTACAAACCAATACATGTCTTTAAGGAATAATGTGAGAAATTATTTTTCAACTATAAATCAGTAATATTAAAAAGTTATATTATTTCTTTAATAATTCAAAGTATAGTAGTAATCAATATGTAATCATATATATTATGTGTTATATTTATTTGTACTTTATATTTATTATTTATTATAAAAATAAGTATGTAAAAGGAAATAGCAGAAATAAAGCAGTATTCATTTCTTAAATTCTCACAGTTTAGAAGTATAAAATGTTATCCTCTATATAAGTATTCATTCAGTTTTCCTAAGGAGGTGATCCCAGGCTTACGTTGACTGATGTTGTAACTGCCATATTCTACCAAAAGTGGCTTGTCTGAAAGCCTTGAACTGCACTGGAGCTGAATGTGAACCAGAGGGCTGGGCACTCGAAAAATTGTCTGATGATCCACGTAGGAGCCACAGTACCTGAGGAGACAAGAGTCGGGGACAACACACAGCTTGAGGCTCTGTCGACTGAATTCCTATTCATGGTGAATTCTCTAATACTTTGGTCATTTGGTGTTCACAAACAGAGATGCGTATGGTAGAGCTAATGGTAGGTATTCAATCTAGGCCATGTGACTGTGATCAAGTAACTTCTGCCCTCTTTATTTTCTCCTCTGCTTAATAGAACAATAATAGCACCATTGACCTGTTGCTTTCTTCACCATCACTTATGATCCAAAGAAATACAGATTTAATTCTCTCTGTTTCCTTTCCTTTTACAATGTGAAAACCTGTGTAACATCAGAATTGCCTGCTTTTGTCCACAAGCCTCTCTGCCAAACAAAGTGGAGTCCATTCGTTCAGGTTGAAAATATGCAAAGAATTCCAGCAAGACTAAAAGCAAAAGACAACATTATTTCAATGTAAATTGAAATCTGACATGCACACAAGGGCTTGTCCTTGGCAAAATTTCAAAGAATTAATGTCTGTCTCCAATATTTCCCTACCTTGATTATTTTTAATTACCTCTCATCACCTAATGCCCCCCAGTATATCCTTTTGAGAAAATATCCCTCCTGTTAATAATTCTCACCACATTAGCACTGTGGTTAGTGGAGCATGCAGTATTATTATATTGCAGGCCCCTAAGTTAGTCCACCGCCCTGTGTAGATGAGGCTCTTCCCACAGAGAAACCCGCAAGATCTTGATGGGAGACAGCAGGCTTGTGTGGGGAAAAGAAAGAGATCAGCCTGTTGCTGTGTCTATATAGAAGGAAGTAGACATAAGAGACTCCATTTAGTTCTGTATTTGAGATGCTGTTAATCTGTGACCCTACCCCCAACTTTGTCCTTGCAAGAGACATGTGCAAAGGTGATTTAAGGTTAAAAGGATATTGGGCTGTGCAGGATGTGTCTTTGTTAAATAAATACCTGACGGCAGCTTGCTAGTTAAAAAATCCTGCCCCTCCCTGGGCAATGGAACATCTCCGGGTAATACCCATTGTGTGCCTTGTTTACTGAGTAAGGAGAAAACGCCTTTAGGAATAAGGTGGGACTTGCTGGAATAAGGTGGGACTTGCTGGAGCAATACTGCTAAAAGGTTTATGGAGATGTCGCATATACATCTCAAGGCACAGCATTTTCCTTTAAACTTACTCATGTTACAAGGATTTTTTCATATGTCTTACTGCCGATTTCCTCCCTACAATAATCCTATTGTCCAGCCACTCCCTTATCCTTTTAATGGTAAAGATAATTCTCAATAAATACTAAAGGAACTCAGAGGCCAGTGCCAGTGTGGGTCCTCTGTAAGCACAGCACTGGTCCCCTGGGTCCCGCTTTTCTCTGTACTTTGTCTCTGTGTATTATTTCCTTTTCTCAAGTCTCTCGTTCCACCTAGCGAGAAGCACCCACAGGTGTGGAGGGGCAGGCCACCCCTTCAGCTTGGGGGTAACGACCTCCACTGGAACCTGTGATTCCTATCACTCTAGGCCCCTAAAGCACTTGGGAAACAGGAATGTTCCACGGATCAGACACTGGCATTCAGGAGCACAGACAGCCTATGATTTTAAGGATTAAAGGAGGAAAGCATTCACGTGTTTCTTAGGAAGAGTCTTTCGCAATTGGCTGAAGTACAGGAACTGATAAGCTGTTAGACAACTCCTGAGGTATGAGGAAGAGATGGCAAGTGCAGATGTCCTTCTGGCTAACTGGGAGCCAGGGTCTGAGAGGCACCTGAAAGCTAAGCCATGCCAAACTTTTGGAGTCAGAGTTGGCCATCTTGAGATCAGAATCCTATGCTCTTAAAAACATACTGATTATGTTATCTGAATCTCATAGTGATTTTCTTTGCGCTCACCATTAACATTCAGTAGAGTTTCCTTGCAAAGATGAGCCTTGCTAGGCATGTTAAGGGGAATCAAGAGGAAAGAGATCACACGCTTGGGCTGGAGTTTAAAAGAGGGGAGTATGCAATGAGGAATAATGGTGGCTTATGAAATGAACGTTTTGAAACTGAGAAACTGGAGAAAGCCAGCAAGAGTCAGTTTATATAGACAGACAAGTGAGGACAAGTGACACTTGACAAGTGAGGAAACTAAGACATAAAGACGTGAAATAACTTGCTAAAGTTCAAATAGCAAGTAAGTAGAACCAAGATTTGGATGCTAATTGGTCTGATGCTGAACTCTAGCACACCAAAGCAGTTCTGCCATGCTAAATCTTGGTAAAAAGGCTATCCATTTCTTCGGGGTTCATATACAGCAGTCCAGCTGCCCTGAGCATTCACACCTCACCCCCAGGCTGGCTAGAGGAGATCATTAGGCTTCTTTCAGTCAGGATTACTTTTTCCTCCTTCCCCATTATAGCCTCAATTTCCTTAGGCTAACTGTTCAGCAAGGTGTCTAGTTAGCACAATTAGAGCTTTTCCTTTTTAGATGAAAAGTACTGATAATGTGAAGGGCTGGTATTTTAAATGCTGAGGGTAAGGAAGCATCAAATGAATCTGATAGGATTTCAGCCAGCCCACAAGCCTAGTGAAGAACTGGCCTTTTAGGAAAGGATGGGGCTCAGAGAGCTTTCCTGGTATTGCTTGGGAGCAGATGCTGCTCCTACTTAGGCAGCAATAAACACATCCGGGGAAGTCGTTGTGATTTAGGGATAAAATAGTCCCTCATTTTCAAAGCACAGCTCTGTCATAGGCTTACACCTTCAAAAAAGATTTGTAAAGATTTGTTTTCTGGATCTGTATTTTAATTGAATACCAAAATGCAATATCTTTAAAGCCTTGGGGGCACGTTCTATAGTATTTATCCAACAAGTGTCATTTCAAAAACAATCTTATTATTCATATTAATAATAGCTAGTATTTTTTGCTTTATGGTATACATGATTTCGTAAATTCTAACCAAAAAACAAACAAGAAAAAAGTTATTAAGAATCATTACCTCATTTCACCAACTAAAACTCAAAGAAGTTAAATAATTTGCCCTAGTTAATGTAGCTACTAAATGATAGAGCTGGAACTTGAACCCGGGTCTTCTGACTCCCACAAAATAGAGCCTCAATTCAATTACACTCCCCAAAATAATACGGTCTGTATTTTAATAATGAATCCAAGAATGTCCTTAAATTTGATAAGCCCTATTCTAATGAAGACAGGACCAGTTATTTTGAAAGTAGTCTGTCCGAAGGAATTGAAAGAAGTTTTTTCTGAAAAAGCACTTAGAAAGGGAAGGTTTCACTCATAGAATAACAAGAGCAAAGAAGTAGCAGGCAAATCCTTTAACTTCACAGAATTTTCTGAAAGTGAACTAAGAAGCTATTCTGTGGTCAAGACAGGGCATGCTGTATTTTTGAAAACCTATTCAGGGGCCGGGTGTGGTGGCTCATGACTGGAATCCCAGAACTTTGGGAGGCTGAGGAAGGTGTATCACTTGAGGTCAGGAGTTTGACACCAGCCTGGCCAACATGGCAAAACTCCGTCTCTACTAACACTACAAAAATTAGCCAGGTATGGTGGTGCATGCCTATAGTCCCAGCTACTTGGGAGGCTGAGGCAGGAGAATTGCTTGAAACCAGGGAAAAGGTTGCAGTGAGCCAAGATCGCACCACAGCACTCCAGCCTGGGTGACAGAGCAAAACTCTGTCTCAAAAAAAAAAAAAAAATAAAAGAGCAAAACAAAAAAACAAAACTATTTAATTCAGTGCCTATTTAATCTGTTATAGGTTTATAAGCAAATCAACAACAACAATTAAGGGACAAATTAAGAGTGAGAGTGAGCACCTAGTACATTGGTTCTAGAGCCAAGTAGATTGGTTCTAACCTTAAGCCCCTAGATTTCCAATTAGCTTCAACCCATTTCCCAGCCTCAGGATCTAGCCAGGCCAACTGGGACTCTCCTACCACACAGAATTGGTCAATGGTCTCCAACATTTTTTTTCCAGCAGAACCCCAATTTATTATATTCCCCCATGGATCCAGGATTTGAAAAACTCATCTGCCAAATACTCGTGTGAAGTGTGGAATATACATATCTATAGCCCAGCAGCAGAGAGCGGTGGTGGGACAGGAGCCCTAAGACATGAGTTTGAATCTTGCCTCGATCACTCATGAACTGCATGACCTTGAGCAAGTTACATAACTCCTATATCCCTCCGTTTCGCTAACTGTAAATGGTAAAGCACAAACTCTTTGAGAACAAGGAACACACAGCTATGAACCTTTTGTCAGATGCCTCACATATGAAAATCACTTACATGTGCTCATTAATTTCCCACCATCCATGCTCACAGCCTTTCATACTCTTCTTGGTTATTGAATAGTTATAGAATTTCAGTGCTATGCCAAGAGTTGATAGAGAAGTCTGTGAAAACAAACATTAAGTCAGAAAAAATGCTTCAATTAAAGGACGTATTTACTTATTCCCTTGGCTTGTTGTTTTAAGGCCATTCTACTCCTTGCACCCTGTGGCCCTTAGTGGGATTAACCAGTTCTCCCGAACAAAGCAGGATAAGGAGGAGAGCGTTTCTGAAGAAGGAAGCAGGCAGTCATGTATTCAGGGAGCAGATGCTGGGTCCTAAGTGGAGCGGGGTGACTTGAGCCGTATCAGCATCTCTGGGTTTCAGTTTCTCCCTGTTAGTGTGAACTTAACTTTAAAAACACCCACTTGTTAATAAGTGTAAACACCTTCCTCTTTTGATGTACATATGACACAGTTGATTTAAAGCATCATTCAGATTCTTTAGACAAAGGAGAAATGAATCAGCCTCCTCTTCCTAATAAATTCAGTATTTCTGAAGGCTCTGAGTGAGTCACCCCTAGATCTTGTTGGAAGACGTTAAAAGAGAAAACTGCCTTCGTGTATGAGCAAACGTGTGTGTGTGTGCGTGCACACGCACATGCACCACACCACTCCATACACACACACACACACTACGCAACTGACTTTTTTGTTGCATTTTGTGGTATATATCTGTATTATGTCTGATATGACAAAGTTTTAGTTTTGATTTTCACTTTGACCCAGGAATTATTTAAGGAATTTTTATATTTAAGAGAGTCAAATTTGGGTTCATCCATTTTCAAGCTTTCTATCTTAGTTGAATAAGAGTATCATTTATAGTGCTTTAAATTTTTTAAATTTTGTGATCAAATTTATGAATGCTTCATGGTTAGTTTAAAAAAAAAGGAGTAGGCCGGGCGCGGTGGCTCAAGCCTGTAATCCCAGCACTTTGGGAGGCCGAGACGGGCGGATCACGAGGTCAGGAGATCGAAACCATCCTGGCTAACACGGTGAAACCCCGTCTCTACTAAAAAATACAAAAA
>NW_012123820.1:5319640-5348221 GCF_000951035.1 Colobus angolensis palliatus | reverse complement strand
TATAGAGACAGAGTTTCACCACATTGCCCAGGCTGGTCTCGAACTCCTGGGCTCAAGTGATCCACCCGCCTCAGCCTCCAAAAGTGTTGGGATTACAGGCGTGAGCCACTGTGCCTAGCCGGCATTGCCCACTTCTCTCTTTGTATTTCCACTTGTTTTTGATTTATGAGTATTAATGCTGTTTCATTTGCTGCATAAACAATTGACGTAATTAGATCTTACGGATCATCGTCTTTATTGTTACAGATTGCTTTTTGTCTCGTACTTGCAAATCAGGGATGTCGTTGCCCTGATTTCAGTGTTGCCTGGTACTAAGATTGTAAGCTCTGCATTTTGTTGTTTATACTTGCCTGATAATTGCCCATCCTTTTTGTTCAGCCTTATTGAGTTGCTTTTTAGTTCATTTTGTCTTTTGAAAATAACATAAAGTTCAGTTTTAGGTAATACTTTGTAATTCAATCTTATTGTCTTTTTCTTTAGGTGAATTTTACCCATTACTTGTATTGCTCTGAAAGATGTTAGGTTTTAGTTATGTCATCGTATTATATGTTATGCTCTGTGTGCGTGTGCGCGCGCGCGCAAATGTTTGCGTGTTTCCCATGAGCATTTGAATAGGGTAAACCACCCCTCACCACCTACCTTTGAGGGAGAATCAATCAGGTACTTTATGTTTCTCACTTAAACATCACAACAACCCTGTTGTGCAGGTAGTGTGAATCCCATTGCACAGAAGAAAAAACCAAGACTAACCAAGATAAGTAACTTTCCCAAGGTTAAAAACTGGAGCCCACAGATTCAAACCAGCCCTGCATGCCTCTGAAGGTCACCCTTTTCCTGGTGTAACAGGCTGCTTGGATACCAACATGGGGGGCTCAATCGGAAAGGGATTGTCTTATGTTTACCGAAAACCCAGGACTCATGAGAACACATATCAATTTTTTTAAGTCTTCTCATCTGGTTATTTCTTCACATAAAAAATAAGCACACTGAGAGATAGTAAATATGTTAAGTAACTAATGTAAATCTTATAATGTAAGAACATCTTCCAGTGTAGTCTTCTACAAGAAGCTCGGTTAGGCATTTTCACTGTATTCCAAAGCTTCAAAATAGAAATGGATTTATATGCAACACTACCTTCCAATCCACAGAGTTCCTCCATAGTGAAAAGAAATGAGTCCCCTTGCACACTGATTCCACTAATACAGGATTGCACACAATTCTACATTTGCATACAGATTGGCCAAGAGGCGTTACTTACATTAACCTCCTTGACAAACAGAGGGGTGACATTTAGTTTCACAATGCATTGCAAGCTATTTCAACAAATGAACAAAAAATAAGTCCACTATTATATGTTCTGTGTTCTCTGCTTCTGTTCCCTATCCTCTGCCTTTGCGTTGGGAACTGGACCTGTAATATTTAAATATTTCTCTGGTCAGTGATGGTGATAGGATACAAGAGGCCATATCTTTCAGCCACCCCTAATTTGCCAAGGATCGTGTATACACAACCCAAGAGCCTACCTCAGATGGGCAGTGAAAATTTCTGTGGTAAAACTGATTGCATATTTCCTTCACAGAAGCAGGGAGTGGGGATCCCTTCTGGGGAATCTTGTGCATTTCCTAAGTGATATAAGGAAGTGACTTACATGGCCCATAGAAATCCATGCTTCTGCCTGGTGGACCTAAATTGGATGGTGCTGTGCTGATGACTTTTGTGATAAAACGATTCAAAGCACTGCTCCATTTTCCTGTTCTAAGATTCTACAACAAAATGTGTTGGAATACAAAAAGAAGGGAGGAGGTAGATGTTCAGCTAAGTGATTGTTAAGAAACGTAGGGAAGCAGAACATCTTTAGAAACCCAGAAAAGGAGAAGGGGCTGAATTTAATATGGAAAAGGCATGATTCCTTCTAGTCCTACCTGGGTCGCTTTCTGTTTGAGTGATCTCTAGCAAATGATTTGACCCATCTCTTTTTCCACACCTATAAAATGTGCTAAGAATGTATCTTCTATATTAGAGGTGTGCTTTGAAGGGCAAATAAAAATATGTTGCCAAAAACACTGAAGTGCTAAACAAATATAGACAACATAATATAAACTCAACACCCTTTTTCGGTTATACTTATTTGTTCCATGTTCCCCTGTAGTCTGTAAGCCCCATGAGAACAAGGACTTTATCTTGCTACTAGGCATCCTCATGTAGAGACTGACACGTGGCAGACATTTAATAAGCATTGTTGAGTGGACAAGAGAGCTTGAGAGAAGAATCAGATGGACTTTAAGCTGTAGCAGGAGTTAATCCTTCTCAGATAAATAAGACCTTAACACTCAGCTGAAAGTGAGTTTGCAAAGGGAGTTGATTGCTCTTCAGTAAATTTCAAAATGGAACCAGACACAAAGATGGATTGAGGAGAATATAAACTAACTTTTGTGTAAAAAACTTTTATCATGATGAGTCAATATTTTTGTTACTTAAGTCATCTAGCTCTTAGTTATTTTTTAATAAATTCAAAGCTATTTCACAGGTGAAAAAAGTCAATATGTTTTACACTGATTTCCATTCACAGTAACATGCCCTCATGTTTTCAAAGCTTTCTGAAAAGGAACAGCTTTATTTAACCTTCACACTGAGGAGAACAAACTTGCTCTCTGAGAGATGACCACAGCTAACACGTTGGTCCTGGTGTTTCCCGCCTCCTTTCTCCCGCTCCTCACTTGAGCACTGGGATGCCCTTTTCCTTACAAAGCCTTTTTTTTTCTTCAGCATTTCTCACCCCCAACCCCTAGCAAAACAGTAAATGATCCAATATTCTTATTCACACCCTGACTAAAAGTCCCAACAAAGTTTTAAATTTTTCATTTTAAGGCTATGGATTATTAAGAAGTCAACCTTTATTTTATCTCAAAGGAATTTCAAACATTTGGCAGAGCTTTTGTGAATGGCACTGTCTTCTGCTATCACATGAACTCAAGAAGGTAAATCTGCTTTGTGGAGAGACTGAAGAAATGGAGATATGTTTCCTTTCCCTTTTCCTTCCCTAATCCGTTTTTTCATCTCCTCTTTTCCTCTCCTCCTCAGACTCACTGCTCATCTGAGGCCCTGCATTTCTGCTGTCCTGAAGCCTTGAGAATCTGGCAGTGAGCAAGGGTCCAGCACCTTTATCTCTTAACTACTTTGGACATATTTGTAATAACGATTTTTTTTTTTAATTTAAGGATACATGCCATCAGGGTATTGACACCAACTTACAGGTTTGGGTAGAGTAATGAAATTATTTTAACTATTATGACTATGCACAAAAAAATATATATGTGTTAAGCACCCTCCTGCCTCAGAGTCCCTGGCTCAGCTATTCCCTTTGCTTGCAGCATTCTTATCCTGGTATTTACAAGGTTAGTACCCTCATCTTTCAGGTTTATCTGCAAATGTCCCCTTGTCAGCAAGACTTTCCCTGACCATCCTATTTAAGATAACAAACACCTAACTTGCTATCCTTCACATCTCCCACTGCCAACTCAAAGTATAGAGCCCCCTTCCCTGCTTATTTTTCTCCATAGCATTTTATCATTATGAGACATATTATGCATATTTAACTTGTTTGTTTATTACTTGCCTTCCCCTACTGGAAGGTAAGCTCCATGAGAGCAGGGCTGCTGCTGTGTGTTTGTGTGTCTGATTTCATGGATCCCCCGTGTCCGGAATCATGCCTGAGTGCCTGGCCCCTAGTAGTCATTCAATAATACATTGAATAAATGCAAACAACATACTGCTTGCCATTTACATCTAATTTATCTAATTGCTATGCCACACAACAATGAGTTTATATGTATATCCTGAATGAACAAAGGTGACACTTTGCCCTGTCTCCATGTGATATTATAGGTAGAGAAAGAAAAAACAGTTTACTAAGACTTTTTTTTTTAAAAAAAAAGCATAAATGCCTTATCTAGCACCAGAGGGAGAGATAGATAGATAGATACATAGATGGATACATAGATAGATACATAGATATAGATAGATGATAGATAGATATAGATAGATAGACAGATAGATGATAGACAGATAATAGATAGATAGACAGATAGATATTTCTTATACATTTGCACTCTGGTTTGCTTATACAACTGAAATATAATACAGTTGTCCTTTGCTATCTGTGGAGGATTGGTTACAGGAACCCCACAGATACCAAAATTCTCAGATACTGAAGTATCTTATATAAAATTGTGTAGTATTTGCGTGTAATCTATGCACATCCTCTCCTATACTTTAAATCATCTCTAGATTACTTATAATACCTAATACAATTATATTCTATGTAAATAGTTGTTATATTGTATTGTTTTTATTTGTATTATTTTTTATTGTTGTATTTTATTGTGTGTGTTTGTAAAATTTTTTGATCTGTGATTGGTTTAATCCACAGATGCCAAACCTGCAGATACAGAGGGCTGACTGTATTGCCTAATCCAATGTTTTATTTTATTATTATTCCTATTACAATGCTAGTGATGAAGTAATTAAAAATGGATAAATGTGCTCTATCATAATAAAATAACTGTTTGAACCTTCAACAATGCCTTTGCATTTTCAACACAAACAAAATAAATTTAAGAAACAAGCTCCAGTCTGCTAAGAGTAGTTCATTTGTGGGCAGAGAGTTGAAATTACAGAAAAGTGTTGCGTTCTAAATAATATATTTCAATAATACTGAAATTTTAAGCAATATTCTTTTGTAATTAAAAATAAATGTAATGAAATTCATGTTATTAAAAATAGAGCAGTCATATTTTTCTAAGACACTGGTAGAACTAGGCTACCTGAAATTTCCAGGTACACTTGCATTTTGGAGGATAGTAGCTCGGGTAATATGGGCTTGAAATTTTCCCTTCAAAGCCAGTGATTTCTTTGACCAACACTGTGTTTTCACACTCTGAAAAAGATACCCAGTGACACACAATGATTCGCAGCTGTGAGATTATGGAAACATACACTTCATACATTCATTTAACTACTAATGCACACTTCCTTGATCGACAAGCTTTATACATTTCATAAACTTTGTTTTTTGTTTTGTTTTGTTTTGTTTGTTTTTCAGAAGAAAGAAATACCACCCTACAGATGTATAGCTAAAATACTTATTCTGAAATTCTATGTTTGTTTTCAAATCATATGTTGTAGCTGCAGATCTGCAAGATGCTATTACTTTCTTTAAAAACATAGTTCTGAACTCAGAGACACCAGCAACAGCTGAACAGCAACCCCTCCTCAGAGGCCTGAGTTCCATCCCTCATATTCTCTCTTCTACACTCTAAACTGTGCTAATCCCAACCTCTTTCCTTTGTTCACCCAGCCCTCGGGATAATAGTTACTTTCTGCACATGTTACATCCATGGTACCTTACATTTCTCTTCTTGTCCTATTCACCTTTTGACTAACCTTATTAACACCTTTACACTAAGTTAATAGTTCTTACAGAATTCATTCTGTCCAAATAACTAATATGGTCTCTCTCTTCTGACTGGACCGTTATTCAGAGTCCCAAACTAATAAAATTAATATTACAACACAGCCTCCAGAAAGTTAAGAATATGCTATCATAACAAATATTTCTAAAAGTGACTTCTGCATAACTGGGGAAGACTTACTTTGTTCTGGAATGACCTCAAAATATGCCCGGATTCCTGAGAGCCTCCGTATATGAGGAGACTTAAATGTCACCAACATGAGATTATTTGTAGAAACAAATGACATTAATGTTCTTGTGGGTTCACAAATTCTGAAAGCAGATAATAAAACAAAAGTACATGAATAATACATTATTTGAGAAATGAGTCTCCTGTTCGAGAAATGGGTCTCCATTCAAAATGATTCCACAGGTTTCCTGGGCCATCCATTCAATCCATCCACTCAGTTCTTGGGAATCTCTCCCAACCAGATCCTCATCCATTAGTAGCCACAGAGCACTACAGAGCCGGAAAAGGTAGATACATTTTTGTGTAGGAACCTCTACCAGAGAATTCTCTGGGATGCCTGTCACTGGATGCTCCTTGAGCAGAAATACGGTATAAAAGTAGTGTATCTAATGGCTAAGGTCCTGGACTCTGCCCTGAGGAAAACTGGATTCAAAAGTCAGCTCCATCGTGTAAATAGATGAAAGATGCCAGGCTTAAATCTTTGTAAGCACCAGTTTCTCTTCTATGCAATGGTAGTGTTACCAGAACAAAGGCCATGTGAGTTGTCCAGGTCCTTGGCATGTTAAACAAAGAATTGAGCAAAATGCATAAAGCAACAAAGGAATGAAACAGAAATGAGAAAGGAAAGCAGGGATTTATTAAAGCTCTCCACAGGGTGGGAGTGGGCCAGAGCAAGCGGTTCAAGGGCCCAGTTACAAAGTATTTGGGGTTTTAAGTACTCCTTGTGAGGTCCCTATCAGCTACACCTTATCTGGATGAAGGATTTGGTCCATGGCTAATTAAAGGTCGAGGTACATTGGTGCAGTATGCAGCTGAAGGAATGGCCTGGGCTTAGCCTGAGGCCAGTCAGGGTGCTTTCCCTTTCCACCTGAGAAGTGGTGGAAGCGGGAGGGTTGTAGGGTGATGGGGCTTTTCCTTTTGGTTTAGCTTTAGGAAGTTTACATTAATTGGGCTTAGGTTCCCTGCCCCCAGATCTTGTTGTTTCCCCTTGAATCAGCTTTAGGAAGTCAGCACTAATTGGCCTTAAGTTCCCTGCCTCCAGATCCTATTCTCCTGCCTCAGTAGTAATAATAATAGTATGCTCCTCATAGCATTGTGCTGAGGATTAAATGAGATAAGTAAATATGTCTGAAAGGATGAAAAGAAGCTGATAATGATGGAGGAATGGGCATCAGTGGCAAATTTACTTTTCACTGCATATTCTTACATATTAATATGCACATTCATCACCAAAATATAAATACCTACACACACACATAAGGCATTGTTACTTACATCCATAGACACGGTTAAAAATAATAGGATGATTTGTGTACCTTTTTAGCACAGTGAGTAATAAATACTTTCTTAATAAAGCCTAATTCATTATTAGTTTACCAAATATTAAGCACCCATAAATAAATATCTACTATTAAGTAAAAAATACTAGGGTATGTATATGTGTGTGTTATTACATATACATGAATGAAAGGATTTATACTAAAATATAACAGAAATTTGTTCTGAATAAGGAGATTGTAAAGTAATTGATACTCTTTCCTCTGACCTAATTTTCTACAATAAACATGTGTTATCTTTGTAATGAGAAAAGAATTTCATTGTTTACTAACGTGATGCAATCATCATAGGATATTTGTTCTCACACTGTTGAAACAGCAGACTTCATTTTTATTTCAATAAATGTAAAATTAAACAAAGTATCTGTTATATTTCAGGTATATTGGCTGAAGTTCTTGCTGTACTGACTTTGAGAGTATTTGCTACAAGTGGAAAACAAACATTGAGTCTGATAGGCTCTGGCGAGGGTACCAAAGTATAATGGATACTAAATAGGGCATGGGTCAGTCATCAACCTCATGTGTGCACACAAAAACTGTTTTTAAAAAAAATCCAGGGGGAACACAGATACTGTAAAACAGAGGTTGTAAAAAATCTTTTTAGCCGCCAAGAAGAGTACCTGCATCGTACCTGTACAAGATGCTGCTCCGGATGGGCAAAAGGGAGTCATAAATGGTCAGGGAGTCAGTGACACAGTTGTCAGCTTCGATTTGGATGGACTTGATTGAGAGACGAATCAGGTAGCCCACTATGGCCACCAGCTTGAAGTGACACATCAGCCTCCCTGAGGTTGCAGAAATCTCCAGCGGGTAGTGGAGAGACAGATGCTCTGCATAGAAGTACTGAGAGCAGCCTTTGTCTGTGGAGACAGCACCATTTTCCTTTCTTTTCTTTATTTTAGGAATGATTTTTCTAAAAAAAAGAAATCTTTATAGAAAAATAAAGAGCAAAAGAGGTCATGTGAAGGACATATGCTGCCTTTGCCAACCTAGGTCCACTTCCCTGCCTTCTGGTAACAGCTCTGCATTTTGCCTTTAGAAACTACCAGCACTCTGTCTATATAGTTTGGTTGGGGTTAAACTCACCCCTAGCTTCAGAGGTGGGCACATAACACAGGCTGGCCAATCAGAGTCAAAGAAGTCATTTCAAGAATAGGCATGTCAGTCAATCCAGACAATGAGAGTCAGCCCCAGGACTTCTGCAAGAGCAGTCAGGAAATACGTGGAGGTGGTTTCACCATGGTTGAGAAAATGATAAATTTTAAGTTTGGATCTGTTTGGTGGTCCTTGTTACAACCACAGTGAAAGGGCACAACTTGATAACGAAGTCTCCATAGAAGTAGGCAGAGATGCAGAGTTCTGATGATATTTTATTTTAGATCCTAGACTCAACCATGACTAATGCCAGCACATTCCATGTATGTCCCACTTACATGAGCCAGTCATGTTTCTTTTGTGCTTAAGCCAGTTTGAATGCACTTCTGTCACTTGCAATTAAAAGAGCACTGACAAATACCATCAATTAGAAAATGAAAATTACAGCCAAAAACAATATTAACATGGGAGGAGGGGGAACCACATGAAAGAATTTACCAGATCCTATGGTTGACGAGTAATCCGACCGAAGCCCAGCTGTATTGAAAAAGCACATAGACAAGAGCCTGAATCCCATCGTTTCATTTTGTTAGAATTTTGCTTAGTAAAAATTATTTTCAGTTCTTCTTTAAAAGCAATCAAACACATCTGGGATTTACTTTAAAATAATCCAGTGAGGATGAGGTAGTTGTTTAGGTATTTAGAGATCAAATAGAATAGTTGTGAGTGAGTTGATAGTTGTCAAAGCTGAGTAATGGGTGTATGAGAGTTCACTGTACTATTCTCTTTACGTCTGTATCCTTGAAATTGTAGTTGCAAGTTTCAAATATTTTCAAAGGTAAAAAAGCAACCAAACAAATATGATATTAGTCCTATATATGAAATAATACCTGGGATACAGAATTTTCTATGAGATTTTTCATTTATTTAACAAATATTTGTCAGTTACCTACCATATGCCTAGTGTATGTGTGTGTGTATATAATATAGATATTTATATATTTTTAAATACACAGAAATTTATGATATATTTATAACATATGTTCATATATGTATTTTATATATAAAATTTAAATCAAAACAGAAAACTATATAAATTTTGAGTTATGCAATCATTAAGCCATTTTACTATCAAGGCAAACAATGAAATTTGCATTAGAGGCTATGAAGCAAGCTGTTTTGGAGTGTTGGACAGCATTACACAGTAAAGGGACAGTTCCGTCTGGGCAAGTAAAGTAACAAGATAAACCTCAGCAAAATTCTTCCTTGTCTAGGTCTTTGTTCTTTGGGGACTTAGTTTGACAATGCATGAACTGAATAAGGGTAGGTAGAGGTACACAGTAATACATTCAATTTCATATGAATATTTTCCCCAAATCTATCTTTCAATCGCTGTATTTTTACTTTACTAACATAGCTCCAATGTCTTGAGTTAATCCTGCGCTCCTGGGATTGTGGGATAATCCCACATTGTAATGCTTCGTTACAATGTTCACTGTAATCATGGCAAGTATCCGGAGTGCTGCAAGAAGGAATGCTAAAGGAGAATTACCCAACAATCACCATTTAGTACCACAGAGTCCATGTCCACAGCCAGGCCCTGCAAGCTCCCCACAGAGGTCCGGTTTATGATGCTTGTCTGGATGGAGTCCTTCAAGATGGCGGCCACACAGTCTTCACAGAAGATGTGGCCTTTGGCGCGTGGCATGACAAACACAATCCAAAAGTGGACAAGAAGGCCACCTTTGTTGTTGCTGCTATAATGAAAAAAGAGAGATCGTCAGGGACCTCACAGGACTTTACAGAGAAGCAGTACCCAGCTGATAGATTCAAGGTAAGTCCAGTGAGCACATCCTTCAACTGAAGCTAGCTCCCTTCTTTAGGTAGTCATTGACTTCTGTTTATGAAGATTGGCAAAGGACAGCATCATGATAACATGTATATAATGTATTGAATACATGTATTCAGACTATTGTGTTGGATTCTAATCTAAAGCCATTACTGTATAGTTGCATCTCCATGGAGAATATGCTATTTCTAATGGATATCGATCAGTATTCACTGCCATTAAAATTTAAAACCGTGGCCGGGCGCGATGGCTCACGCCTGTAATCCCAGCACTTTGAGAGGCCGAGGCAGGCAGATTACCTGAGGTCAGGAGTTTGAGACCAGTCTGACTAACATGGTGAAACCCCGTCTCTACTAAAACTACAAAAATTAGCCAGGCATTGTGGCGGGTGCCTGTAGGCACAGCTACTCGGGAGGCTGAGCCGGAAGAATTGTTTGAACCCGGGAGGTGGAGGTTGCAGTGAGCTGAAATCATGCCATTGTCATTGTACTCCAGCCTGGGCAACAGAGTGAGACTCTGTCTCAAAAAAAAAAAAAAAAAAAAATTAAAACCATTATAATGTTTGATGCTCTGCCATGTCCGGGGACTGTGCTAAATCTACTTTATCCCATTTAATCTTTTGAGAAGGTCCTATTATTATTCCAATTGTATAGGTGAGAGAACTGAGGCCAAATACAACTCCAAGTCACATAGCTAGTAGCAGATCCAGTAATTAAGCCCAATTTGGTTTCCAGTCTGCCCCCAGAGCCTGAGCTCCTAATGGCATAAATACTGCCATGTTTTATGAAAGGAACATAACATGGTGTTCTGCAGTAAATGACTTGAGAAATGGAAGGTTAAGGAAACTAATCAAGTTGCTTTACTCCAAGGCTTCTCAGTGCTTTAATATGTCAAAGTGGATTGTGGATTGTGAATCTCTGCAGATATATTGGGAGTGGGTGGGGGTGGGATACAATATATGGTGCATAATTTTTTCTAAAAATTATTTCACCATGAATCCCCTTTTTTCTCAGAAGATCTCTATTGACCAATTTTTCACTGAACATTAAGAAATCATGGTCTGTGCTTTATTTTTGCCTCCACCCTCCACCCAATATGACAGACAAGTTTATGGCCATTTTGCACAGCAGCACTGCTATAGGGGTTCAGGATTCTAGCTATGGGGAGAAGGTCAGGATTTGGTAGATAAAGAGCAAAAACACAGCATGAAAGCAGGGCAGTGAGTTGAGTCACTAGTTGTGTTAATACAGTATGAATCCCCAACCACCTCCAAGAAGCTACTTAGGAATGGTGGAATCTCAGCCTTTTCATAGCCTTGAATGGAACTTAGAACAATGAACACAGAAATCCCAAAACGAGGGACATGCATTACCTGACATCTGCAACAACAGACTGCTCATAAAATCTGGAGAAGGCAGATGTTGTATAAACCAGGTTTATCTGAAAAAGAATAGTTGAGGTATCTGAAGTATTTCATACTTGACTTCCTTTTACAGTATCTTAAATGTTGTAGGCCCAAGCTCTGACAGCCAGCAAGAAGAAGTGCAAGTCTCAAAATAAAGGCCCCTAACTCTACACCCAGACGTTATTTCTTTTTCTTTTTTTTTTTTTTTTGAGACGGAGTCTCACTCTGTCGCCCAGGCTGGAGTGCAGTGGCCGGATCTCAGCTCACTGCAAGCTCCGCCTCCCGGGTTTACGGCATTCTCCTGCCTCAGCCTCCCGAGCAGATGGGACCACAGGCGCCCGCCACCTCGCCCGGCTAGTTTTTTGTATTTTTTAGTAGAGACGGGGTTTCACCGTGTTAGCCAGGATGGTCTCGATCTCCTGACCTCGTGATCCGCCCGTCTCGGCCTCCCAAAGTGCTGGGATTACAGGCTTGAGCCACCACGCCCGGCCTATTTCTTGAATTCAAATAAATTCTTCCTGCAACAATCTTGGGTGACTTACTTTCATTCTGCTATCTGTGAAAAATCAGTGACCCTCAGTCATTTATTGCTCTCTTTAAACTCAGACTTAACTTCTGTATTCTCCCCACTCCAAAGGTTAATTTTCTCCACAGTTAACAAATCAAACTCATTTAAGCACATTTTCATACTGCAGTATCTGACCCAACGTCTTTTCTATCAGGGCAGCAGCGTTGACTATATTCTTAAGGACACATTCTCATATTGGCCACTAGGGGGCGAGTGGTATCCACAGCCAGGTCTACCAGCCTCCTTCAGAACAAACTCTAGGGAAGGGCCTCAGCTCTTTTAAAACTTCATAATTGGATCTCAAAGGAGAGCTGTATTTCAATTGATTTACTTCTTGGCCCTCACCCAGCATTTCTAAAACCAAACTCACTCTCTTCTCCCAAGTCATTTTTTCTGGTATTCTCCTTCCTGCATAATTTGAAAACCACTACTTAATTGCCCAAGATTTAAAAAAAAAATTTTTTTAACCCTTAGAAATTGTAAAGTGTAGTGGAAGTAATATGAGCTATGAAATTTAAATTCACTGTGCAACACAGAACATGTTGCCTAAACCTGTTTAGGCGGGTTTTTTCTTTCTTTTTTGCCTATAAAGTGGGAATCGAAACACCCACCTCCTTGGGATAATTTGAGACATAATTGGTATACAGTCATATGCCACATGACATTTTGGTCAATGACAGACCACATATATGACAGTAGTCTCACAAGATTATGATGGAGCTGAGCGACTCCTATCATCTAGTGATTTGTGTTACAATGGCCTACACTGTTCAGTACAGTAACATGCCATCCAGGTTTGTGGCTTAGGAGCAGTAGGCTATACCATCTAGCCTGGGTGTGTCGTAGGCCGCTCCAGCTATGTATGTGTACACATACTCTACGATGTTTGTACAACAGTATCTCCATTGTTAAGCCACACAGGACTGTATAAATATTAGAGGCAAAGGGTTTAGTGACGCACCCAGTATGTAGAAGGCATTCAGTAAGTAAAAGCTGCTCTGAGCACTATTGTCTTTGATGTGCCCTCTCTCTCACCACCTTTCCTCCTTCTGCACAGCCAGTCATTGTGTCAAGGTCATCACTATGACAACCCTCTCCAGTACCGTGGAAATACAAATTGACTGCAACGTTCTAGTTGGTAATATGTGCCAAGAGCCATAAATACATACTTTTCTATTTGTCCAAGTAATTATACTTTTAGGAAACCACCTAAGGGAGTAATCGGAGATACTCACGAAGAATGTGGCAGCTTTGCTGTCACATTGTCTATAGCAAAAATTGGGAGCAGCCTAAACATCCAATAAATGAGGATTTGCTAACTTTGAGGCTATTGTAACTTACATTTTTTTTAAGACAAATTTACTTGCATAGAAGCATGCAATAGCATGCTAAGAGAAAATGTTAGTTTATAAAACTGAAAATAATATTCCAGTATTGCACTATTCTCTATGTCTGTGTATTTCAGAATAAAAAGGGGCTTTATCTCTGGTGATGACGTTAAAGAAGATGTTAGTTTTTAAAACATAATCATCTGAATTTTGCTAATTTTTATAATAAATATTTATTAGTTCTATAATGAGAAAGTTACTTTTTACAGTGAAGAGATTGCCAGTGCATCAAGGTTGAAATAAATGTGTACAATAATGGAATTAATCGGTATACATCTGACTTCAGAACTGGAAGGTATTTTAAAGGTCATCTGATTCCAATTCCTTTATTTTACGGTTGAGAAAAACTGAAGCTGAGAGAGCCATTCTTTTTTTTACATTGGAACGTGGGAGCAGGGGGAGAAATTCTATCTTATAGCCAAGATGTGCTAAATTTCATGTTTTCTTCTGACAGCTTCCTTTGTCTACCCTGCCCTCTACTTCCCTAAACCCTGCTCACCTCTGACACTTGTGGTCCCCTCCAGCTTCATCCCCCACCTCCCCGCAAATCCACTCTACCCTAACCCCTTCTACCCCCATCGCCTCACCACTTGCTGCACAGTCCGTGCCACTGAAAGAAATTCCCTGGACTCCTTTTGTTGGTATTCAGGAAGAAACTCAATGTTGGTGATGCGAAACATCCCAGCAAAGTAAAAAGCATCTTTGCTTTCTGTCTTACCTGTAAAATAGGAGAGAACGAGATTGGGAGGCTTTCCCATCTGTGTGACAGTAAGGAATTGTCTGAGTTATGTCAGTATGAGGCTCCTAAAATAATTTTATTTTAGGCAGCTACATACTAACTGGTTCAGAGCCTGTGAAGTTTTAAATGTAGGTAACAACATCTATTTCATCAACAGCAAATAACCGTATCTCAGAATATTCCTTCTGTCAGCTCTGGCAAATAGTTAAGAGCAAGATTAAAAGGATCTCAAGGCCCTTGTGTGTTACTTTTCTGTGGTCCATGTTTACCCCGCTTTATCATGATTTCTCTCTGTCTCCTTAATGGGCCCTCTGAAGGAATAAACAGTAATTTATTTTGATTCCTCAGCCCCGATGCAGGCAGTGCCTGGCTTAGCTTTGAAGCTCAATAAACATTTGAGGGAAGGAAGGGAGGGACAAAGTGGGTAGAAGGGGAGAGAAAGGGAGAAAGAAAGAGTGAGAAAGAGAGAGAGAATATTTCCTCTTAGCACAAGGCCCAGCACATGGAAATGTTAAATAAATGATGGCTGAATTAAAAAGAAGTTGCAACCACTGTGAGTGATAGGAAACAGCTTGCCTTCTAATATCCATTAGTCACTTTAGCCTCAGGAACTGTAGGGAGGCTGGGGAGGGGAGGAGGCAGCATGGGGTAAGGGGCAGGAGGCTTGAACTCCTGTCCTTGATTTGTTTTTTCAGGTAATGTGACCCTGGAGTGATCGCCTCGCCTCTAGGCCAGTCATATAAAACAGCAGTTGTTTTTTGGTTTTGGGGTTTTAAAATTTTTATCAGGGAAGTGCTTCCTAGATTTCTTTTTTTTTCTTTTTTTTTTTTTCTTTTGGTTGTGGACTCTAAAATTCAAATGAAAGCTATGACTTCTTTCCAGAAGCTCATACATCCTTCTCATATCAGTGAGTACTCTAGAGTCAGAACAACAATCATGCAAGAAAGATCAATTAATTTAGCATTAAATCAGACTACATTTACCTAACTCTTCAGCTCAGCCTAATGTATAAGATCCTCCGTAGTCTCCCTGTTTACCTGTCTCTGTCTACCTCCTTTCTCAAGGCCACCCTCCGTGCCCAGATTTCATGTATCAAAACTAACCTGTTTTCTATTGAAAAATTCTTACTGGTCCATACCAATCTCCCTTTGCTTGTACTGATCTGTTTCCATGAAGTGGCCTTCTCCGATTTTTATAAGCCAACAAACTACATCTGCACAAGGATGTTCTAAAACTTTTATAAACATACTAGGACAGTGCAAATGTGTCAGCTGGGGAACAGCAGAGAAACGACGGCAAATAAGCTGCTTTGTTCTGGGCTGAGGTTGTGCGTGTTTGTCTTAACAGCCCATTGACTTGACTTCCCCACCAGTTTCCTCAAGGACAGAGATCCTATCTCGCTCACCACTCTGCTCCCATGCCTACCCCAGGACCCAACACATAATGAGCAGTCTCAAGATGTATCAGATGAATGTTCAGGAACCAGTTCACGAACCCTTCTCTGGATGCCATCCCTGGGCAATTTAGATGTCTTTCCTCTGTCATCGCAAGATAATCACTTAAGTAAAAAGTTCAGCTCACACCTTCTCTCTAGCACTGAACTGTGAACTTTTTGAAAGTAGCAAATGCCTCTGTGAGCTTTCCGAAGGTAGGAGATGCATCATGGTGTGTTTGATGCCCTCCCTTCTGCCAAGCAAATCACAAGTCATCAATTTATGTGCATATAAGTGACCTGAACTGTTCAAGACAATATTCCTTCATTCTTTGCCTAAAAGTCTTCCCTTCCAATTAGATTTTCATATCTCTGAGAGTACATCTAGGGAAACTGTTTCTCTACCCATAACACTTCTGTCACCAAATGTGGGGGTGAGGGTGGGGGTTCTCCACACCAAGCAATTCTCCAATTCTTTGCAGACACCAACTGGATGTCCAATGATACAATTCAATTCTGACACCAGCTACCAAGAGTTCATGTCAGACCCCAAAGGTTAAAGGCACATTATCACGAGACCGCCCCCTACTGCAGATCCCAATCAGAAGTAGTAGGTCCCCAGGCTACCCACACTGCTGTCCAAATTGGCTACAAATTGGCTGTTCTCATAAAGCCCTCAGGTTTCATAATTTGCTATAGTGACTCACAGAACTCAGAGACTAACACTTTACTTACTATTACTTCTTTATTATAAAGGATACAGATGAGCAGTCAGATGAAGAAGTACCTAGGGCAAGGTCCAGAGGGGTCTCTAGAGTAGGAGTTTCTGTCTCTGTGGAGTTGGAGCATGCCACCCTCCCAGCAACTGGATATGTTCACCAACCTGGAAGCTCCTTGAACCCTGCCATTTAGGGTTTTTATAGAGTTCAATTTTAAATCATTTTCCATTCGTGATTAAGCTCAATCTTCAGCCCCCTCCTGAAAGTTACAATCCTTTCAGCATGTGGTTGGTTTCTCTGGTCACCTAGGGGCTTTCAGCCACCAGTCATTTTGTTAACATACAAAAAGACATTCTTAGAAGCTCTGTGTTAGGATCTAGGGACTATAATGAAATATTATAACAAAATGTATGTATATAAAACAAAAGATGCTCCTATCACTCCTATCATTCAGGAAGTTACAGAATGTTAGAAGCTCTGAGCCAGAAATCTGGGGCACAGAATAACTATATATTTCATATTATGTCATGTGCATGTATTTTGTATCAAATATATTAACATATATGGATGGCAACTCCAATACAAGTCAACAAAGGCTATACTTCCAGTGTTGCATAAGTAAGAACTCTATAGGAAAGGGCTTAGTTACGACACCTGTCCAAAAGGATCAGTCAGATCAACAAACACATAATAACAGAGGAGAGAAAGATGCATGTGCAAAATGGAGCTCAGGGAGCCGGAAATTCAAGGTTGCCTAGAAACAGGTGGTGGGTGGAATGAGGAAATGAAACAGCTTAGCATTCCATTAATTTTCTTAAAGCTACAAATGCATTACATGTCTGAACCAGTCAAAATCTCCTGAGCATCCTTCTTAGCTCTTCCCATCCTATCCCCAGTCTCCTCCTCTTGCTCTCCTATGGGGAGAAAATGGTGTTGATAAAAAAAAAAGAAATGAGAAAGAGAATTCTGTTTTATGTCTCCTTAACACATCAACACCAGGCCAGGCACCATCATTCACACCTGTAATCCTAGCACTTTGGAAGGCCAAGGTGGGAGGATTACTTGAGTACAGGAGTTTGAGACCAGCCTGGGCATCATAGTGAGAACTCTGTCTCAACAACAAATTTTAAAAATCAGCCCAGGTGTGGTGGCATATACCTGTGGTCTCAGCTACTCAGGAGGCTGAGGCAGCAGGATTGCTTGAGCCTAGGATTTCAAGCTTGCAGTGAGTTGTGATTGTGCGACTACACTCCAGCCTGAGTGACAGAGCAAGATCTTGTCTCAAAACAAAATAACAAAAAACCATCAACACCAGTTTTGGAAATGGTGTATCCATATTGGAAAAAGGAAAATCCCATTGGAAACACCTACTGCAGATTAGGCTTGCATTGCTAATGCTAGACTCACACCATAAGCCCTAACCCCAAAGAAACACAGATTTGTAACTTACTGATATAGAGCCACAGAAGTGTCCAGGCTGTGACCGCTAAGATGAATAAAAATACTGTGAAGAGAATGATTTTATTTTGTACATTCCAAAAGGGAACGTTTTTCTTGGATTGCTTCTTGGGTTTGGCTTTGCCAATGGGTCTTTGTGGTGGTTGTCTTCCTGGCAATGGTAGTCGTCTCCCCAGCAACGGTGGTCGTCTCCCTGGCAGCTTCTTTTGGGCACTGACCACTTGGATTGAGATATTGGATATCTTAAAAAAAAAAAAAAAGATATATTAGCAAGTAGAAGTAGTCAGGATCTTAAATGAAACTACCCAGTCAGGAGAGGTTGGTGCTAAAAGGCCTAAATGTAACTGTTTAAGCATTCATATTTATGTAAGTATATCAAATTATTTGCATAAGTATAATAAGTTGATTTGCACCAAGTCACAAAATTAAGATCAGAGAAACTAGACATTACTGTATACAAACCCTAGTGAAATGGTTTCTATCAGAGAAACCAGCCCCCGATATTTCAACATAGGTTCTTTTCTATTTTCCCTAAGTGTTGGCCAGTCTGAGAAATGAAGAGAAAGAGTACAAAAGAGAAATTTTAAAGCTGGGTGTCCCAGGGAGACATCACATGTGGGCAGGTTCCGTGATGCCCCCTCAGCCCCCAAACCAGCAAGTTTTTATTAGCGATTTTCAAAGGAGAGGGAGTGTATGAATAGGGTGTGGGTCACAGAGATCACATGCTTCAAAGGCAATAAAATATCACAAGGCAGAAGATCAGAGCGAGATCACAAGGTCAGGGCAAAACTAGAATTGCTAATGAAGGTCCATGTCCTGCTGGGCACACATTGTCATTGATAAACATCTTAGCAAGAAACAGGATTCAAGAGCAGAGAACTGGTCTGACTAGAATTCGCCAGGCTGGAATTTCCTAATCCTAGCAAGCGTGGGGGCGCTGCAGGAGACTAGGGCGTGTTTCATCCCTTATCTGCAACTGCATAAGGCAGACACTCCTAGAGTGGCCATTTTAGAGGCCTCTTGCTGGGAATGCATTCTTTTCCCAGGGCTGTTAATTATTAATATTTCTTCCTGGGGAAAGAATTCAGCACTATTTCTCTTACCTGTTTTCGGCAATAAGAGAAATATGGCTCTGTCCTGCCCAACTCCCAGGCAGTCAGACCCAATGGTTATCTCCCTTGTTCCCTGAACATCGCTGTTATCCTGTTCTTTTTTCAAGGTGCCCAGATTTCATATTGTTCAAACGTACATGCTTTATGAAAAATTTGTGCAGTTAACGCAATCATCACAGGGTCCTGAGGCAACATACATCCTCAGCTTATGAAGATGATGGGATTAAGAGATTAAAGTAAAGAAAGGCATAGGAAATTATAAGAGTATTGATTGGGTAAGTGATAAATGTCCATGAAATCTTCACAATTTATATTCTTCTGCCATGGCTTCAGCAGGTCCCTCCATTCTGGGTCCCTGACTTCCCACAACAGTTTCTATGTTCTTTCCTCAACTCTCCAACTCTGTTGAATAGATGCTGTGGAGGAGAGGCTTGAATTTCACGGGGTAGAGGATTTGAAGGTTAGGAGGTTAAGGTTAAGATTCTATGTGGTTAGATTCATGTGTGTACACAGCCCTTTTTTTTTTTTTTTTAGACAGAGTTTTGCTCTTATTGCCCAGGCTGGAGTGTAATGGAGCAATCTTGGCTCACTGCAACCTCCGCCTCCTGGGTTCCCACGATTCTCCTGTCTCAGCATCCCAAGTAGCTGGGATTACAGGCACTTGCCACCACATCCAACTAATTTTTGTGTTTGTAGTAGAGACGGGGTTTCGCCATGTTGGTCAGGCTGGTCTTGAACTCTTGACCTCAGGTGATCCACCCACCTTGGCCTCCCAAAGTGCTGGGATTCCAGGTGTGAACCACCATGACTGGCCACAGTCCTTTTTGTGTATGTATGTGTTTCTCATGTTTGCATTATATTGTTTTTGTCTCACAATTATTTCTGGGCTGATGCAGGATTGAAAATAAGAAGATAAGTGAGTTCCCCATGGAAGTGAATTGATTTCCTAGTTACAGCTTCATGACTGGGTGGTAGGAAGGAAAAGTAAAGGTGATACGATAATTTGCATAGGGTTGTAGGACAGGAATTAAATATGTTTGTTTTGCCATTGCCAGCCACTGAACTAATTAGTGACTCAGTTTCTCAATTATAAATGAAAGAATTATTTAAAAGTAAATCAAAGAATGAAATAGAACACTCATTAGATTAGAAAATTGCTGGTTTAAGTGTATTGATGTGTATAGTGTTATGTGCAAGAGTAAAAAATCCATTATTTAATTGTTTCCCTTCCTCCTCTTTTATTTTCTTGTCTACCCTCTGCTATTTGATGCTGTGAATTCTTTAATAATGTATTCAAGAGTTTAGCTTCTTTTAAGGAGAGATTTATACAAGTCAGGGTAACTAAACTCCGGAGATGAAGTAGCTTTTAACCACACATTCTTTTAAAGGCAACAGTATGGAACGCCAGTTCCAAAGAAATAATCTCTCTTTTGCACTGTCCTTAAGAGTTCTCTCCTTCTCTTTTCCTCTCCTTCACTCTTCTCTTCAAAATTTATACCCTCCAGTCTTTAACCCTGCCAATTAATGGGATAATATGTGGCCACGAACACTCTGAATTATTCATGGCCCTTCATTCTTTTTGCCAAACACCTTGTCAACCCCTGGAGTGAAGTGTCGCTTGTATCCTTTCTGGTGAAATTGAACTAGACCAGACATCATTTAATGTGGTGTCCTGCAGGAATGAGGATGGGGTTTCTAAAGAAACAAACATTCCATTGTAGAATGAGTTGACGATGGTATCAAGCTACTTTCAAGTGCTTCCCCAAAAGAAATAAAGAAACACGTGGAAATGCCAGTACATGTTGAACTGACAAAGCCAAGGTTGGATCTTTAAGTGCAGAAACACATTATAGGCAGTCTCAGTTAGCACTGATTAAATTTTAAAATGGAATTTGTGTAGAGATCTGTACAATTTCCCTGGAGTTTTATAAAAACAGCTACAAATCAATTGCCAAGTACAGCACTTTATAATAAACTCACATTTGTAAAACCCATTATGTAACATAAGAAGATAAAATATTTTATTATTGTTTCCTTTATTTTTATAAGGTTGTACAATCTCATTTTACTAACAAGGTCAACAATAAATGGCATTCAAGTAAGAGAGAAAGTTTCTCACCCTGTACTTACTTTCAGGTCAGCAGGTGCGGCTGAAACATCGCTGTTTTCTTTGTCCATTATTAGGTGTTTTGCGTGTGATCATCCAGGGGTGTCTCAAAGCCAGTTTTCACCGCTTATTTGCTCTTTTGAGAAGAACTAAGAGAACCGTCACCACATCCAAGCTAGCTTTCAGAGGAGTGGAATCAATTTACCTCCACCGGGTTCAGTTCAGAAACTGAAGCCGCCTCATTGCTATATTGTAAATGTTAAAGGAACCTAGCACTCAGCTGTGCACCCCAAACTCAAGGATTCTCAATGTAACTTTCATAGGAGTCAGGCCTCTCAGAGTACAGCCAGCCTCAAGGCAAGGTTTTCTAATAAGAAACACAATCTTACAATCGAGAAACATTTAAAAGTCAGTATAATTTTTTTCTTACACCTCCTAAAGAATATGAAGAGGTCTAATTTACAACCCTCAGCACCACATCTGAGAAGCCCTCACACCTCCTTTCTCTTGCTTGGCATCTCTTGCCTTCTCCAGAAGACTCACTCTTCAGTCCTGCTCTCAACTTTCCAGCCATACACTCTGAGAACCCATAATCCAAAGGGACTTTTTTCCATTTGGCTTCCCCTACTTCTTACAGTCAGTCCTCGGTAAACCTGGGGCCCTTTCTGCTGTAAAACCCCTGTTTCCATCTCTCCCATTCTTCCCAATGTCAATCTGAATTAGATCCACGGTGGGAAGAATAATCCTGAGGGGCAGTGTCAGAATTTTTCTTAGCAGACTGGGAGAAAAAGGCAGGGATTGCTGGAACCTTATCACCCTGTGGGCACTGGGTGTCAACAGAAAGCTGATCTGTCACACTTTAAAGGAGAAACACTGTTCTGCTGATCCAGACACAAACTTCAGCATCTTTCACGGGCTGTGTGTACGGCAAGTGAGAAACTGCCGGCTGAAAGTGGTGAAAGATTAGTTGAGTTGCCTGGCATCTGAAATTTAATCTAACTTGGGGAAAATGAGACAGAATGACAAAAAAAAAAAAAAAAAAAAGTCGTGTTGTACAAATTTGCCTCCTAGGTTTTGTTACTATTCACACTGATGAAATTACTAATAATGGTTTAGACTTTATATTATTACTTTTAATGGCTCATCTTTTGTATTATTTCCCTACTTATTTCTAGAACTAACTCATATTCCACCAATATAAGTAAAATTTATATACTTATCAGTGGCCATTGACAAAGACTCTTTTCTTGACCAAAGTGTAGTCAGGTTACTCTGAGCTCTCTTTTCAACTAGACCTTGTCCTTGGGCCCTGTCTTTGGCCTATCTGGTCAGGGTAGCAGGAATCCCCCTACCCTTGATATGTGATCACCCTTGATTTCTCTTTCTTTTTCTTTTTTTTTTTTTTGGTTCAAGAGTGGCCTTGAAATACCCTTCATATCTGATCAAGTTCTTTATCCCCTACCCTTGATGTGTAAGTCTTTGGCTGCCTGTAACAAGAATCCTGATTGGTCAGTTTAGCAAGAATACCCCTTGATATTTCCCCTTAGTAATTTTCCATCCATGGACCCCCTCACTCTGTTCATTGGCTACTAATCCCCAGTTTTCTTTGCTGTATTTGGAACCGAATTCTATATCGAATTCTTTCCCCAGTTGCAACAGTGCTGAAGAAAATCTGTCTTTACAGCCTTTAACTAGTGTCCCCCCAGTCCTTGTTTTCCTTTTACACTACCAAGTGTGAAAAGTGGCAGCAAAATAAAGGAGGCTGTGTTAAATGTACATAATTTAAAAGCAATCATAAAACCAACCGAAGGCTGCTTTTTCACTATCATCATGCCAGCAATTCTAAATAATGTCAGTGACAAAATACTCCTCCCTAAAAAATATATATATATTTGGTATAAGTTCTAAACAATCACTGTCACTACAATTGTTTTAATAAGACTTATTTAAGTGCATAATGAGCAATTCATATTACTCATTTTTTAATAAGTGGTGAATGTCATGCAGAAATTAATTCAGAGAACTCCCAACTGTAAAGTTGGTCTCAAACATGTTGCAGGTAGCAACTATCTGGGGTCAGTGGTGCAGGTGGTAAAGGAATTTACCAAGACAGTTATAGGTAAAGAAAGGTAGATTTATTAGAGAAAGTAAGAAAACACATTGCAAGAAAGCAACAAGCAGATCAGCAAGAGAGGAGCTGACTGCAAGGAGACAAAGGCTTGCTTGGGATTTTGTAGGATGGTGCTTGTGCTTGAGAGGGCTATGTGCAGTGCTGGTAATGCCACGGTTACAATGAGCTAACTTGCGTTTTTCTATCAGCCAAGGGTCTGGTGATAAGTTGGGTGCAGGAAGATTGTGAGTTATTTGAGTTACTTGTGCAGGAGGGCTACATGTCCTGGACCATGAAGAAAGGCAGACTTACAGCTCATTTACTGTCTTCTTTTTGCTTTTCCCTGCTCCCACCAGCCCGACTCCTTTTCCCTAATTAGGACTCCACAGAACACAAGACGACCGTGACACATGTTCATTTCAAGAATAAGCTTCTAATGGTCTGGAATCATTTGCACATACTTAGGGCAGAGTCCTTGCCTCCAACAACCCTTGTGGGATTACATATTGCTGAATTTAAAGGGAAGATTCAAAGCAAGCAATAATAGCACAATAATTGTAAAGACCAAGAAACAGAACTTCAGTTATTTCATTTGTCCTTCTATGTGACCACTGAGTTAATTTATATTTAAAATTTAATACAGTTACAGAGTATGAACTGCAAGGTGTAATTTTTTATATGTTATATTCTGTATGCAGTATGTATTTTGTTAATTTTATTTTTGCTAGCATAATTACATATACAAAGTTGACTAAAATTTTTCACTTTTTTTCTCATCAATATTATTATTAGTTTTATTTCATGATTCCTACTGAAAACAATTGTACTGTATTGGGGAAGAGATTGTTGAGAAATGATCTACTGTAGGGAGAAGCAGCCCCTGAGTAACTGGGCAGCGTCTGTAGTGTCAACAGTGTGAAGGACACACTGCAGGGTGTCGTTGGCACTGCCTGGTAACTGGTGAACCCGTTGGCCAGCAGAGCTCATACCCGCATTCCCAGATTAGTCCAGGGGGTCCAGGCACTACCTCAACTGTGACTCTTCCAGATGCATGGAGGCTGCACCACAGCCCATGCTCTGAGTGCATGGCATCAGGAGGCACTGGCCGTACTTCTGCTGGAGCCAAGTGGTGTGGAGCCTGGCTACCACTCCTAGTAGCTGGGCATCCCCACAGCTAACTATCCAGAACAAGTGGTAGATAACCTTCTAACTGGTGTATCCACTGCATTTATCATGGTTGGGCCAGTTTGGAAGTGGAAATGTCTGTAAGATGGTGGTGAACATAGGGTAGAATCCATACTGCAAAAGTACCAAAAACTCCACAGAAACTCCTACCATGCATGCCTTTAAAGAGGACTTCTGGCTGGGCACAGTGGCTCATACCTGTCATCCCAGCACTTTGAAAGGCCAAGGGAGGAGGATCACTGGAAGCCAGGAGTTTGAGACCAGCAAGGGCAACCTAGCAACCTAGCAAGATCCTGTTTGTACAAAAAAAAAAAAAAAAGCCAGGTGTGGTGGTTCACCATTATTCCTAGCTGCGTTTTGAGAGGCTGAGGTGGTAGGATCTCATGGGCACAGGAGTTTGAGGCTGCAGTGAACTAGGACTTCCATGGGGAAATCTTCAATGTGGCTACCGTTGGCTACCTCATAAAGGAAATGACTAGTAAGAAAAGAACTTCCTGGATTCTTTAGAGTCACTTGTTTCAGCAATTCACAGTGATATTGAGGAAGCTAAGAAATGATTTGATTTACCAGAACATTTGAAACTCAAAGAAGACAATTTCTTTCAGATTCCTAAAAGCAAAATGATGAATGGCCACTGATGAAAAAAATCATCTTATTTATTCATACACTGTTTTCTAGTGAAAACATAACTGCTTATAACTCTGCAGTCTCATCTTGGTTGTATTTTAAAAACCAAACATTTCCCTACAGCTATGAATTAGTTTAAACAGTGCACTGTAGTTACCATTTTATGTTTCAACAGTTAAACCCATCGGGACGTATTACAAAAGAGATTCATTTAAAAATCAATATTACTTTTTATGTAATATGTTGATTCAAATGCATCACTAGAAAGATATTGGTCTTATCATGGAAATAAAATGTATATAAGTCTGGGTAAAAAGGCAAGTCACTAGTTTGATGTGAGAAGTATAATTCTCATGGTAAAATGCCAGCATATATATACTCATATAGATTTCCTGCTAAACAGAGGGGTCTTATAAAAGTAAATGCACTAAACAGAAGGTTGATAGTTTATTACAATCCTAACAGGAAAAATCTAGATTTCATACTTTTTGATATTTTGTACATTTATATATTATCATAAACATGAAGACATTTGGGAAATCTTATTTTAGTCATTTCCTTTATGAGGTCACATCATTCTACCATCTTAATTCTTGTACGGCACTGCCTCAATTTGTGGACTAGACACCCTCTACCTATCATGGTTTTTGTGTTTTTATTTTAAGGCAGCAGGATAAGTGTTTTTTGAATCTGTAGGTCTCATTTTTGTGTTGGATAACACTTTTATCTTTTTAACAGTAGATATCTGTCCTGCAACAATTTTTGTTTTACTTTGGTTCTTTCTTCCTTTAAATGATTGTCAATGTTTGTTTATTCCATTTAGAATATCCTACAATTGTATACTTAAAAGAGATTGCATCTGTCCATACCATTACATTCTTTCACTAAAGAACAGTGTGTGAGCATATGTATGTATTGCATTTTATATAAAAAACAAAACAGCAAACTTCATCTTTAGTTTTCCTTAAGATTTAAATGAATGTGTAGCCATTCATTTATATGTACCAGTTTTTTAAATGGCTCAAAACTATTGAGCCCATTAAACTATAAAATAATTAGAAAGTTATTTATTTTTAATGCAAGTATATGTTCTGGAGCAAATCTAAATTGCTGTAGTTGCATACACACAATGTAATTTGATGCTTGTCTAAAGAGTGCTTGGGAAGGCATAAAATTTTACTATTTTACTTAAATAATTTTCATAACATGGATTTTTCCTCCTACTAACTGTATGATTTTTGGCCATCTGAATCTTTTTGTTTATACCAAAAGAAAGTTGAAATCTTTAGATATTTAGGAAATTAAGATTACAGGTTGTGTTGGGCTCCCTCAAACAGCATCTTGCATCATTGTTCACCTTAGCAACAGATTTGGTGGTAAATGGGGGTCGGGGTTGCAGCAGAACTACGTAAAAGCTATATTTAAAGATGACTTATTATGCATCAGTTTCCCCTAATCTGCATAGGTGAATTAGAACTGATTTAATTAAAATATTTATAAATTATTTAGAAAAGCATATAAAGTTGTTGGAGAAGAGAAAAGCATATATCAATTCCATTGGATTGTGTTTTACTTTTTGGTGTATGTATTTTATGGCAAACAATATAGTTTGTGACTTCTTTATATTTTATAGAAATATTTGGAAAACATAATTGTAAATGTTAGAAATCCTATATTTGAAAGAAGCTTCATTTATCATAGATTTTTGAAGCAAAGTTAAAAAACAAACATGGAAATTGTAAAAATATTTGTGTTTGTTTTGTCTGAATAGATTGCTGCTAATTATGTTCTCCTTAGGTGTGTGAAAGTTATTTGATGTTTTATTGTCATCTTGCACTTTGTTAAATAGCCATCACTTTTGAAAATCAAAGGATATCCTTGTTTAAGAATTAATCAATTGTCAGGCGGTTCCAAGATGGCCAAATAGAAACAGCTCCAGTCTACAACTCCCAGCGTGAGCAACACAGAAGACGGGTGTTTTCTGCATTTCCAGCTGAGGTACTGGATTCACCTCACTGGGGCTTGTCGGACAGTGGGTGCAGGACAGTGAGTGCAGCCCACTGAGGGTGAGCTGAAGCAGGGCAAGGCATCGCCTAGCCCAGGAAGCACAAGGGATCAGGGAATTCCCTTTCCTAGCCGAGGGAAGCTATGACAGACAGCACCTGGAAAATAGGGTCACTCCCACCCTAATACTGCGCTTTTCCAACAGTCTTAGCAAAAGGCACACCAGGAGATTATATCCCCCACGCCTGGCTCAGAGGGTCCCACACCCACAGAGCCTTGCTCATTGCTAGCACAGCAGTCTGAGATCAAACTGTGGTAGCAAGCCTAGGGGAGCGGTGCCTGCCATTACTGAGGCTTGAGTAGGTAAACAGAGCGGCCAGGAAGCTTGAACTGGGTGGAGCCTACCACAGCTCAAGGAGGCCTGCCTGCCTCTGTAGACGCCACCTCTGGGGGCAGGGCATAGCTGAAAAAAAGGCAGAAGAAACCTCTGCAGACGTAAATGTCCCTGTCTGACAGCTTTGAAGAGAGTAGTGGTTCTCCCAGCAGGGAGTTTGAGATCTGAGAATGGACAGACTGCCTCCTTAAGTGGATCCCTGACCCTTGAGTAGCCTAACTGGGAGGCACCCCCCAGTAGGGGCATACTGACACCTCACACGGCCAGGTACCCCTCTGAGATGAAGCTTCCAGAGGAACGATCAGAGAGCAACATTTGCTGTTCAGCAATGTTTGCTGTTCGGCAGCCTCCGCTGCTGATACCCGGGCAAACAGGGTCTGGAGTGGACCTCCAGCAAACTCCAACAGACCTGTAGCTGAGGGTCCTGACTGTTAGAAGGAAAACTAACAAACAGAAAGGATATCCACAGCAAAACCTATCTGTACATCACCATCATCAAAGACCAAAGATAGATAAAACCACAAAGATAGGGAAAAAACAGCAGAAAAGGTGAAAATTCTAAAAATCAGAATGTCTCTCCCCCTCCAAAGGAATGCAGCTCCTTGCCAGCAATGGAACAAAGCTGGACAGAGAATGAGTTTGACGAGTTGAGAGAAGAAGGCTTCAGATGATCAAACTTCTCCTAGCTAAAGGAGGAAGTTTGAACCCATCACAAAGAAGCTAAAAACCTTGAAAAAAGATTAGACGAATGGCTAACTAGAATAATCAGTGTAGAGAAGCCCTTAAATGACCTGATGGAGCTGAAAACCACGGCATGAGAACTTTGTGACAAATGCACAAGCTTCAGCAGCCGATTCGATCAACTGGAAGAAAGGGTATCAGTGAGTGAAGATCAAATGAATGAAATGAAGCGAGAAGAGAAGTTTAGAGAAAAAAGAGTAAAAAGAAACGAATAAAGCCTCCAAGAAATATGGGATTATGTAAAAAGACCAAATCTACCTACGTCTGATTGGTTTGCCTGAAAGTGATGGGGAGAATGGAACCAAGTTGGAAAATACTCTGCAGGATATTATCCAGGAGAACTTCCCCAACCTAGCAAGGCAGGCCAACATTCAAATTCAGGAAGTACAGAGAATGCCACAAAGATACTCCTCGAGAAGAGCAACTCCAAGACATATGTCAGATTTACCAAAGTTGAAATGAAGGAAAAAATGTTAAGGGCAGCCAGAGAGAAAGGTCAGGTTATCTACAAGGGGAAGTCCATCAGACAAACAGGGGATCTCCCGGCAGAAACTCCACAAGCCAGAAGAGAGTAGGGGCCAATATTCAACATTCTTAAAGAAAAGAATTTTC
>NW_012123820.1:5318208-5319314 GCF_000951035.1 Colobus angolensis palliatus | reverse complement strand
CAAGACCCATCAGTCTTCTGTATTCAGGAGACCCATCTCACATGCAGAGATACACATAGGCTCAGAGTAAAGGGATGGAGGAAGATCTACCAAGCAAATGGAAAACAAAAATGGTAGGGTTTGCAATCCTAGTCTCTGATAAAACAGAATTTAAGCCAACAAAGATCAAAAGAGACAAAGAAGCCCATTACATAATGGTAAAGGGATCAATTCAACAAGAAGAGCTAACTATCCTAAATATGTATGTACCCAACAGGACCACCCAGGTTCATAAAGCAAGTCCTTAGAGAACTAGAAAGAGACTTAGACGACCTACAAAGAGACTTAGACTCCCACACAGTAATAATGGGAGACTTTAACACCCCAATGTTAACATTAGACAGATCAACGAGACAGAAACTAAAAAAGGATATCCAGGAACTGAACTCAGCTATGCACCAAGCAGACCTAATAGACATCTACAGAACTCTCCAACCCAAATCAACAGAATATACGTTCTTCTCAGTACCACATTGCGCTTATTCCAAAATTCACCACATAATTGGAAGTAAAGCACTCCTCAGCAAATGTAAAAGAACAGAAATCACAAAAAACTGCCTCTCAGATCACAGTGCAATGAAACGAGAACTCAGGATTAAGAAAATCACTCAAAACCACTCAACAACATAGAAACTGAACAGCCTGCTCCTGAATGACTACTGGGTGCATAACGAAATGAAGGCAGAAATAAAGTTGTTCTTTGAAACCAATGAGAACAAAGACACAACATACCAGAATCTCTGGGACACATTTAAAGCAGTGTGTAGAGGGAAATTTATAGCAGTTAATGCCCACAAGAGAAAGCAGGAAAGATCTAAAAATGACACCCTAACATCACAATTAAAAGAACTTAGAGAAGCAAGAGGAAACACATTCAAAAGCTAGCAAAGGTCAAGAAATAACTAAGATCAGTGCAGAACTGAAGGAGATAGAGACACAAAAACCCTTCAAAACATCAGTGAATCCAGGAGCTGGTCTTTTGAAATGATCAACAAAATTGATAGACCACTAGCAAGACTAATAAAGAAGAAAAGAGAGAAAAATCAAATAGATGCAATAAAAAATGA
>NW_012123820.1:5316328-5317514 GCF_000951035.1 Colobus angolensis palliatus | reverse complement strand
TAACAGACAAACAGAGAGCCAAATCATGAGTGAACTACCATTCACAATTGCTTCAAATAGAATAAAATACCTAGGAATCCAATTTACAAGGGATGTGAAGGATCTCTTCAAGGAGAGCTACAAATCACTGCTCAGTGAAATAAAAGAGGACACAAACAAATGGAAGAACATTCCGTGCTCATGGATAGGAAGAATCAGTATCGTGAAAATGGCCATACTGCCCAAGGTAATTAATAGATTCGATGCCATCCCCATCAAGCTACCAATGACTTTCTTCACAGAATTGGAAAAAAACTAAAGTTCATATGGAACCAAAAAAGAGCCCATATTGCCAAGACAATCCTAAGTCAAAAGAACAAAGCTGGAGGCAAACTATAGTACAAGCCTACAGTAACCAAAACCGCATGGTACTGGTACCAAAACAGAGAGAGAGACCAATGGAACAGAACAAAGCCCTCAGAAATAATACCACACATCTACAACCATCTGATCTTTGACAAACCTGACAAAAACAAGCAATGGGGAAAGGATTCCCTATTTAATAAATGGTGCTGGGAAAACTGGCTAGCCATATGTAGAAAGCTGAAACTGGATCCCTTCCTTATACCTTATACAAAAATTAATTCAAGATGGATTAAAGACTTAAATGTTAGACCTAAAATCATAAAATCCCTAGACGAAAACCTAGGCAATACCATTCAGGACATAGGCATGGGCGCGGAATTCATGTCTAAAACACTAAAAGCAATGGCAACAAAACCCAGAATTGACAAATGGGATCTCATTAAACTAAAGAGCTTCTGCACAGCAAAAGAAACTACCATCAGAGTGAACAGGCAGCCTACAGAATGGAATAAAATTTTTGCAATCTACCCATCTGACAAAGGGCTAATCTCCAGAATCTACAAAGAACTCAAACAAATTTACAAGAAAAAAGCAAAGAACCCCATCAAAAAGTGGGCAAAGGACATGAACAGACACTTCTCAAAAGAAGACATTTATGCAGCCAACAGACACCTGAAAAAATGCTCATCATCACTGGCCATTGGAGAAATGCAAATCAAAACCACAATGAGATACCATCTCACACCAGTTAGAATAGTGATCATTAAAAAGTCAGGAAACAACAGGTGCTGGAGAGGATGTGGAGAAATAGGAACACTTTTAAACTGTTGGTGGGACTATA
>NW_012123820.1:5310333-5315598 GCF_000951035.1 Colobus angolensis palliatus | reverse complement strand
AGACTGGATTAAGAAAATGTGGCACATATACACCATGGAATACCATGCACCCCTAAAAAAGGATGAGTTCATGTCCTTTCTAGGGACATGGATGAAGCTGGAAACCATCATTTTCAGCAAACTATCGCAAGGACAAAAACCAAACACTGCATGTTCTCACTCATAGGTGGGAACTGAACAATGAGATCACTTGGACACAGGAAGTGGAACATCACACACTGGGGCCTGTCATGGAGTGGGGGGAGGGGGAGGGATTGCATTAGGAGACATACCTAATGTAAATGACGAGTTAATGGGTGCAGCACCCCAATATGGCACATGTATACATATGTAACAAACCTGCATGTTGTGTACATGTACCCTAGAACCATTATCTACATCTTATAATAAATTACTATAGTACCATTTTGATTAGTTTGAATGTCTTCAGGCCTTGAAATAAATCTTCACCAAGTGATACAAAACAAAAGATAGAAAGAAATGATCTACTCTAAGTGAGCAGATATATGATAAAGCAACTATAGCAAAATGTTAATGGTAGAATCTAGGTGTGGGTATATGCATTTACACTATAAAATTATTTCAACTGCTTGTTTGAAATTTTTCTTAATAAAATGTTGAGGGGAAAATGATCATCTCTGAGAGTCAGATACACACTAGATAAGTCACTGGTTTTGAGTGATGATGGCAAAGAAAACTGGGATGTAAGATCAGCAAGCTTGCAACAAGCTTGGTAAGCAAGTATGCATTGATCTCCTTGTTGCTTTTTACTGGTATGGAAGTTCAGGTACAGAGTCCCTTTAATCCCAGAGCATATGACCAAAGGCAATCGCAATGGCCAGGTACATGCTGATGTTTTCCATCATAAGCAGTTTAGAAGACCCTGAAAAGATTTCTATTTCTTCCCAAGAGCAAAGGTCCCTGTGCTAAGGGAAGAAGGGTAGGTGTCTGAAAGCTGGCCTTCTAAGTGGATGTGTACAGTGATCTAGATCAAAAGAGAAATATTTCTCCATTGCATTTAGCAGTGATTATTGGGAGCAAACACATAATCAATACATGAATTCAACACATGAAAACACTTTAGATGTTTCAGCCTTCCATCCCTGTGCTGAGCCTAGCACATTGGGAAGACGGGATGTAGGTCCAAATCATCTATCTAATGTGAACAAGGTTCTGCTCTCCTGGCATAGAAGGCACTTAGCAGCGGGAGGTGACACTTTGATCTTTGCCTAACCAGAAGAAAGGTCAGCTCTTCAGAAACTGCTAAGTGTCTTTCTGCTACTTAGGACCCACTTCTCCCTATTATGATAAGTGCAAAGTTGCCATCTGATCACCACTGTTCACTGAGTTATCTGCAGAGGGGGAGTAAATCCTGAGGAATCTCAAGGTTGCACAGGATGCTGGGAAGTCAGTCACTTAACATTATCATCCTCAGTGTCCTGTAGTAGACTCGTATGACAATGATCCTGGCTTCCCTTTCCCTGATGACTTGCAGGAAGCATGATTCTAATCTTCTGGGTCACATCACATGGATTTTTTTTTTTTTTCTTTTCCGGCATCTCGCTCTGTGGTCCAGACTGGAGTGCAGTGGCGAGATCTCGGTTCACTGCACGCTCCGCCTCCCGGGTTCACGCCACTCTCCTGCCTCAGCCTCCCGAGTCGCTGGGACCACAGGCGCCCGCCATCATGCTCGGCTGAATTTTTTTGTATTTTTAGTAGAGACAGTGTTTCACTGTGTTAGTCAGGGTGGTCTCGATTTCTTGACCTCGTGATCTGCCCGCCTGGGCTTCTCAAAGTGCTGGGATTACAGGCGTGAGCCACCGCAATCCTGGATCACCAGCCATGAATCTTTTTTAAAAGTGAAATTGTAGTGTGGCATCTGAAATCTGGGCTATTGCAATATCCTCTTAACTGCTTTTCCTTCTCTAGGCTCATCTGCCACACTCTGATCCGTGAGTACATCACTGTTAATAAATCTTCTGAAAATGACTCTAACATCACTTCCATCTTTAACAAATGGCAGCCCTTTTGTTCAGTCCCTCTAGCCTGGCATTCAAGGTTTCCTCAGTGTGGCTCCAGGCTGCCTTTCTAACTGTGTACTCCTGTCACGTATACTAACTCTGTTCTGTCAAATCATGCATGTTCCATCTTTATTCCTCCATTTATTCATCCATCTATCTGTTAACTCAATATTTATTTCATGCCTACTATATGACATATCAAATATTTTTAAAAACTGAATAAAACCTATGACTGCTCTTAAAAAGCTCTCATTGGAGGAGGCAGAAATGCAAATGACTGATTATAATATTACGCAATAAATATAACAGAGATGTGAACAAATGCCCTAGAACCTTAGAGGAAGTTGATATTAACAGCCCTCTCTCCTGAATTTCATGCCCACAGTGCGTATTACTATTCAAATCTTAACCACTTTCCACACCCTACTTACAGCTCTCCTCCATGCTTTTGCACCCCACCCCATGACACTCTCTTCTCCCTAACTCAAAACCTTTATGGTACATACTAGTACTTGAAACTTTAAATAATGTAATAATTCATGAGGCACGACTTTGTAGCATCTATCATCTGTCTTGCTGGCTATTTAATTTGTCATATGGATATCCTAGCTCCAACTAAACTCCAGGCTTCTTGAAGACAAGGTCCCTGTATTATATCCTTCAACGTAATAACCTTGGGAAGCGGCAATGGGTGATAGCCTCTTCAGGAATTTGTTAGGTCTGGGATTTGTTTGCACCTTGTTTATAAACTAATAAGTTAGCCTGTTAACTATTTTATGGATGGTAGCAAAAGACACAAGATTCATGGCTCAGCAAACAGCATGAGTGTCAGTGGGTGTCCCACAGGGGTGACACAACATGGTCCAGATGGATGCTGCATCTGCAGTGGGTTTCCGTTGGAGCTGAGGAATGCAGAGTTTGGAAAATCCACCACTGTTACAGCAAACAATAAGCAAACCTGCGCATGTCCAAGATGGAGATATTGCCTCCTCTCACAGGGCCCACAAACACACCCTGAGAAATGGCCAAGATGGAGAGCAGTCGAGGCCTTGTATTCTTGGTATACACAGTGTATTCGTTTCCCAGGGCTGCCACAAATTGGAAGGCTAAAACCGCAGAAATTTATTTTCTCACAGTTTTAGAGGCTAAAAGTCCAAAATCAAGGTGTTGGCAGGGTCATGTGCCCTCTGAAACCTGTAGGGTAGAATTTTTCCTTGTGTTTTCCAAGCAGCTGCAGCTGCAGCTGCAGCCCTTCAGTCTCTGCGTTTATCATCACAGGGCATTCTCCCCTGTGTGCCACTGTGTTTCTTCTTTTATAAGGACACCAGCCCTGTTGGATTAAGGGTTCATTCTACTCTACCATAACCTCATCTTAACCAATTACATCTGCAATAACCCCGTTTCCAAATAATACTGCATTCTAAGGTGGTGGGAGTTAGACTTCAACATATGTTTTTTGGGGAGACATAATTCAATGCATACCACCCAATAAGGCCTGTAGGATATTGAGAGACTTGGAGAACTGTCTCTCTCAACAGAGTAAACTTGCTTCTAATAGACAGCACTGAGAAAATTCTAGAGCCAGCTCATATTCTGAGATAGCTGTAGGTGGCATTCATACCATTTCATCCAGATGTTATCCTGAAATCCTACTCTACTCTTCTGACCCTCCCTCTGTGGTAGAGAGGGGGAGGATGGCTCAGTGTGATTTATTTATGATCAGGAAGGAATTATGATTCATTAGTACATGATCCATGGTCAGCCACATTACAAGAAGTGAATGTTCAGAGAAGACTGCCCTGCTATTCAACTAGACCAGTAATGGGAGAGTTAATGGGTGAAAAGTCTCTTTTCTTTGTGGTTCAATGGACCCGTAGAAAATATCTCTTTTCCTTTTTTGATGGTCTACTATGAGAAGCACTCAATTCAGTATTAACATGTGACTGGGCTAAGGGACACTGAGGTAAAGTAGTCCAGAAGCCATTCTACCTCACAAAGCTAACCAGACAAACCCTAGCAGGCACAGATTGTCCCCAGGTGGTAAACAGCACAGTCACAGAAAGCTGCCATCTCATTGAGCTAGTGTAGCATCTGGCTCACAGCAGGAGCTGAATCTGATTTATGTTTGATAAAGAAATGAACCTGATGTAATAAAAAATACTGACTTTGGAAATAGTACAAAGAGCACTAGATTACAAAGGGATTCTTTTGAAAAACAGCTACAAATCAGAATAACAAGATAGGATTGGGAAAATGATGCAATGACAGAAAATGAGAAAAATTATGATAGAAATAAATGAAACAAATGAATCAAAATGAACTTGGTACAGAGAGGTATGGGGACAAAATGAGGAGTAAAAATCAGTGGAGGAGAAAACAAAGGGAACAGAACAATTAAATAATTTAAAACATGTATTCCGTGGTTTGGGTGGCCTGGAGAGCATCTCACATCTTAGCATCCAAGGGTTGAGTTTTGCAGCTGTGCAGAGTTAGCTTCTCCACCAAATTCATCTCAGTAATGCAGTTCAGTGCTCCCAGCTTCTGTGCTGTTTAGCACTGTGTCATATCAACTTTTTCATAGACTATGCACATTCTGGAATCTGAAATAATACCACTCAACTATTTGCTCATTACCCTAAATCATTCTCAGTTAGAGGCCCCAAGGACCTTGATATAATTTGATAATGACAAATGAGATAAATGACTAAGTGTATATTCTGGTAATTTCTATCTAAAGTTCAGATGCTTGAAAGCACAGCTAAAATCCAAATAAAAACAGTGGTGATGTGATAAAACAGAAATCCTACCTTATGTCTCTCACCCCCCAACAAAGAAGTATTTCAAAATTAAATCAAATGTTATATTATGCCATTTTTGTGTTGTTATAAAGAAACTCTTCGGGAGGCTGAGGCAGGTGGATCACCTAAGGTCAGGAGTTTGAGACCAATCTGACCAACAAAGTTAAACCCTGTCTCTACTAAATACAAAAAATAAGCTGGGTGTGGCGGCACATGCCTGCAATCCCAGCTACTTGGGAGTCTGAGGAAGGAGAATCGCTTGAAACCAGGAGGTGGAGGTTGCAGTGAGTCGAGATTTGTGCCGTTGCAGCCCAGCCTGGGCAACAAAAGCAAAAGTCCATCCCGGAGGGAAGGAAGGAAGGAAGGAGGGGAGAGAGAGCGAGAGAGAGGGGAAGAAAGAAAGAAAGAAAGAAAGAAAGAAAGAAAGAAAGAAAGAAAGAAAGAAA